>NW_007247449.1:569366-622247 GCF_000164805.1 Carlito syrichta
GAGCCCAGCAGGTTGAGGCTGCGGTGGCCAGGAGCGGCCACTGCACTCCAGTCTGGGCAAGTGAGACTCCAACTCAAAAAAATAAAAAAATTAAAAAATAAAAATAAATAAATCGGAATGCTAAAAAATAATATTCAACCAATCCAAAATAAGATTTAAAAATATCCAGCTACTTGGAAGGCTGAGGCGGAAGGATCGCCTAAGCCCAGCAGTTCGAGGCTGCGGTGGCCGTGAGCATGCCGCTGCACTCCAGCCTGGATGATGAGTGAGACTCCAACCAAAAAATAAGAACAAATAAAAATAAAAAAGGAGAACTAAATGGAACAAAAAAAACAGATGGGGCAAGTAAAAAACAAATAGCAGTGGAATGAATATAAACCCAATTATATAAATAATGATATTAAATGAAATGCTCCAACTCCAAATCAGGAACTGAGAAAGTCAGGTCAAATGTTTTATTTTTTATTTTATTTTTATTTTTGATTTCTGAGTCAGGGTCTCATTCTGTCACCCAGGCTGTAGTGCAGTGTCACAATCATGACTCACCACAGCCTCAACTGCCTGGGCTCAGGAGAACCTTCAAGGAGGCCAAGGCAGCAATGAGCCATTATCACACCACTGCACTCCAGCCTGAATGACAGAGTGAGACCCTGTCTCTAAAAAAAAAGAAGAAGAAAAAGAGGAAGAAATTTAATTTTTAAAAAAGTGTTAGAAAAACAGGAAAAGAGCAAAGATGTCTGTGAGTAGGAGTATAGCATAATTACTGTTGCTGTATTTTTAGGTTGTTAATTTAATGCCAGAAAGGTAATTTCCTCTTGAGTTATGTTGCTTTAACTGAAGTTCTCTTGACACCAGGAAAACAGTCATGGTTTGGTTAAGCTCCTGGAGAAACAGGGATCTTCTGCCATGGATGTGGTTTGCTTGAATTGGAAACTCAGGCATATGTAAAATGAAAACAGAACTGCATATAAAAATAGTTCACTTGATCACGTATTACTAAGCTATACTAAGTCTGTCGACCAAAGTTTAAAGATAAAAGCCAAAATTTGGTCTTTTCCTCACTCATTTTTACTAAATTTTTATGATCCCAAATTATTTTAATCAATTATTTTACCCAGAGTAAAATATTCCTTAAATTCCAAAGAGAAACAATTAACCCTTTGTTCTCACTCACTTGACTCAATTCTCAGGGTCTTTTCTATCCATCACTCAGCAGTTCGGAGTTTTTGCTTATTTGCTTGTTTTGTGGAGCAAAGACCCAGATTTTGTAGAGCAATGGAGATGAACTGGATCTCAACCTTTTTTCTCATAGCCGGCTGTAGGTGTATTTGAACAAAGTGTCTCTTTTCACGTGCCTTGCCTAAGTCCTTCCTTGACTTTCCTTTCCATGATAGAAGCTAAAGAACTAAACATGGTGCCTTCCAATCCAGCAGCATGAAACATATTAGCCTATCTTCCCTCTGGGGATTTCCTGACAGTGAATCACTTTGGAAAGAATCAAATGGCTTCTCATGCCTGAGTTTCTAGATGCCATTAAGAGTTTATTGGTCATATAAATACTATGCTTTTCTTTGCTGGCAAGATTAGTCCTTACAGCCTGTTTTGCATATCAGATGTAATTACTGTTTTAGAGAAATTTCTCCTAGGAAAAAATTCAAGCTAACACTAGGACATAATCTTTTACAACATTGTTAAAGAAAAACTTGGCATCATTTTTTTTTTTTAAGTGCCAGGGGTCTTTCACACTTTTCTGTTTTGAATCTTAAATCTGTATGCATATGTAAATATTATACAATATTTCTGCAGATTTCCTGCTCTTATTCTAACACCATCCATCATATCTGCTTTCAGGTTACAGAATGTCTAGCCCCCTTTAGCAGTTTCCACACAAACGTCATTTATACCCAAGCATTTTGTGAGCCTAATAACTGCACGGGAGACTCCATCATAAACTGAGCAATCTTCTGTTATTTCATAGGCCATTCCTTGATGCCCCCACCAACCATTCTCCCTACCTCTTCTGCCCTGGAGCAATAGACACATGTTTTCCCCCTGCTATCTGCAGCATAATTTTCTTTATTTAGACCCTGGAAGCTCATCTTCTTTTAGGGTACAGCTTTAACCACTCTCAATAATGGCAGATCTTTTCCTAAGCAAACCAGTACCACCTGCAATTATCTTAGGTGCTCCTTTGAAAAGAGAGGAGAAAGGCCTGAGAAAGCGTAACAGAAGAGACAGGGCCAACCATGGAAGGATTGGAAGAGAGTAACATAGAATCATCTCAAAACTGGGCTCTTCACAGAAAGGATAGGCAACAATGGGGCAGACCAGTAAGGAATGGCTATATTAGTCAGGACTTCTTAGGTCATAGGAGACAGGTACCCAACCCAAACCAGTTTAACAGGGGAAGGCAATGGATTGGCCTTCTTATCTAGAAAGAATACTGGGAAACTCCTCAGACTGAAAAGTGCGCTGCAGGAACCAGGCCTCAGGGTCTACAGAGAAAGCCCTCAGGACACTATGCCTTGTTCTTTCTCCCTCCATTATCTATCCCTGCTTGTGTTTTCTGTTTCACTCCACACACGGGCTGACTCACATAGTACAGAAGATGGCTTGAGAGCCCTAGTTGCAAGCCTATAAGCAAAGAGGACTTCTTTTCCATGTGCCCATATGAAAAGTTCAAATAAGATTCTGATTGACCCTGCTTGGATCAAAGGACCATCACTGCATATGAGGAGAGGAGAGTTCCACCAGGATCACAAGGAAAAAAAAAGAACAGTTACACAAAGAGCAGGGGTGATGTTACCTGAAGAAGCAAGATGGAAAGGTATGATACACAAACAAAACAATTGATAGCTATCGCTGTAGCAGTCTGAGCGCTTGAGGCAGCCAAGAGGAGGGTTTGCTTTCTGAAAGAAAGAGATTGACAGAAGGAGGCATGTGCCAGAAAACTCTGTAGAAGTCACAGCTCTCCTTGGCCAGATGATTGAAAATCAGAGGAGATGACTTGGTTACTTTTGTGTTGCCCATGCAGAAACAGTCATAGAACTGTTAAATGGTAAAGTCCTGAGCAGCGAAAGCTAGGATGAGGATTTTATAGTGGGAAACAATCCATAAGGCTGGAGGTTCAGCCTGGAAATCACTGTTTTCCAGTGCAAAAGTCCCAGGGACTTTAACATCTCTCTCCATTGGGAACAAGTGCCGTGTAGCCAGCAACAACTGAGAGTTCAGAGGCAGGAAGAGGGACACCGGAAAGAGCACATAAACACCCCTTCCCAGTTTGCAGAGCAAAGGGAACAGGCAAGAACAATCTAACGTCTTAGCAGTTCACAAATACCTGCAATAGCTATGGTTTAGAACTAACTACCGTTAATAGACTCCACTTTAAGTTTTAATTTTGATTAATCCAGATGGGGAGATTTAGGATTAGCTGCAAATAGTATTGACTTCTGATAACAAAAAATAACCATCAAAAGGAAGATGGCATAGGGCAAAGGACAAAATAAGACACCAGTGAGAGGGACAAGCAAATTATGTAACATAAAAGAAAGATGTCATTTAGGTTAGAAGGACAAGATGGGGTGGATTTGTCTTGGCATCTTTCAGTTGCCTTAATACATAAAGGTTCACAGTAAATAATTTTTCAGTTAATGAGCACGGTCTCTTTTTATACCTAGCTTCTCATACTTCCTTTCTTCTTTTCTCCTTTTTTATTTTCTAATTATCTATGAGCTTGTGAGGTACCTACCTTTTTTAAATGCATTTTATTTTTGCTTTTAAAAGTTTTTATAGGCCAGATGCGGTGACTCATGGCTATAATCCCAGCACTTTGGGAGGTAGAGGAGAAAGGATTGCCTGATCCCAGGGGTTCGAGACCAGCCTGAGCAACTTGGCGAGATTTCATCTCTACAATAAATTAAAAAAAAAATTAGCTGGGCATGGTGACATGTGCTTGTAGTTCCAGCTGCTTGGAAAGCTGAGGCAGAAGTATCACCAGAGCCCAGCAGATCGAGGCTGTGGTGGCCGTGAGCATGTCACTGCACTCTATCCTGGGTGACAGAGTAAGACTCCAACTCAAAAAAATTTTTAAATAAAAAAATAAAAGTTTGTATAATTACACAAGTAAAACATGATATAGTTTTATTATAAATAATTTTTAAAATTCAAAAATATGAAAGTCCTCTTCACGTGCACACACACACACACACACATCTAAATCTTGCTTCTGTTCTTGAAAGCTAGTAACTATTTGAGGAATATCTTCCCAAAATGTTTTATGTTCTATGCATTTATACACACATGCTTTGTATACACACAGACACACACACACACACACACACACACACAGAGAGAGAGAGAGAAAGAGAGAGAGAGAGAGAGAGAGAGAGAAAGGGGAGATAGAGTTTCATACTCTTAAATTCTGTTTTACAAATTTACTTTTTCCCTTGAAATTATGACTGATAGATCTTTTTATATCAGTATATATGAGAATGTGATATTATTTTTAATATCTGGTAATGATTCATCATTTATTTAACTAGTCCTCTGTTAATAGACAATTGCTGTTTTTGGCTGTTAAGATTTGTTCTCTTCCATGTCATGGTGCTAGCCTGGTTAAATGGGCTGTCGGTTATGGGTGTGGTACTCGAACTTGAAAGGTGCTATAGAATTAAGGTTGAGCCTTGAGACATTTAGATAATTCACAGTCTTTCACACCGACTGGGGTAGAAGAAAAATTAGGGTCTGAAATGCCAATAATAGAGTATATACATCTGACTCAATGTATTCTTCCAGAGCTAAGCAATGGTGGTAATCATAGGATGCTACTGGTTGAGGTATTGGGGTTTGGGAAGTTTAATAAAGACTAGAATCTTACTGTTATTTAGCATTATTGATTTTACTATTTAGTCACTTTTCCCCTGGTTATAATAACCTTTTTCTTTTCTTTTCTTTTCTTTTTTTTTTTTTTTTTTTTTTTAGCCAGAGTCTCACTCTGTCACTTAGGTTGGAGTGCAGTGACACACTCACGGCCACCTCAGCATCAACCTGCTTGGCTCAGGCAGTCCTCCCACCTCAGCCTTCCAAGTAACCAGAACTGCAGGCATGTACCACCACACCTGGCTAATTTTTATTTATTTATTGGAGAGACGAGATCCTGCCATGTTGCCCAGGTTGATCTCGGACCCCTGGACTCAGGCAACCCTCTCACTTCCGCCTCCCAAAGTGCTGGGATTACAGGTGTCAGTCACTGTTCCTGGCTTATAAAAACCATTTTCTTTCTTTCTTTTTTTTAAATAGTAACCATTTTCTAAGAAGAACTAGAAAATACAATAATGGAGAAGGAGGAAAAAATCAACCAGAAAAAATTAGTTATTGTTACTACTGTTATCATTCCTTCCATCTTTATTGTTTATATATGCATTAACCAAATTAGAATATAGTGTGTACAGATTGTGTCCTGCTCCTTTTAAATTAAACATTATACTATGATCATTTTCCATGTCTTAGATTATCTTTAAAAATCTAATTTTAATGATCACATAGTTCTTAGCTTTACACGGCAAAACTAGAAGCTTTCTCAATGCACATAAGTCTCACTTTCTGCCTTCAAAGAGGCTGGGGGTTTCCAGCCTAGTGCTACATGAATAAGGATCTTCAGAAAGTCTAATGTAAATATTACAGATTTTTTTCTGAGTTCTCAGGAACTGAGTATAAGAATATAAAGACATTTAGAAACCAATTGGGAATATCTGCTGAAACTAAATATGTTCATTCTCTGATACAGCAGTTCCATCTTTAGGTATATATGCTTGAGAGAAAACTCTTGCATATGTACACAATGAGGAAAATTCTATTTATTCCTACCATGCTTAAAATAGTAAAAAATTGTAAATAACCAAAGCATCCATCAACAGGAGAATGGATAATAAACTGTGGTATGTTCATGTGTTGGAATACTATAGAGCTATTAAAAGGAATAAAATGAAACTATTTAGATCACCATGGATAGATGGCAAAAACAGAAGGCAGAATGAACACAGAAGTGGTAGGACAATGCCTTAAGTTCATCAATGAGCATGTCTGCTTCATGGACGCATAAGTATACAGAAATAAAGAAAAAAAGATGTACACCAAATTCATCATGGCAATTGCCTCTGAGGAAGAAAGTAATGGAACAAAGGAATTTTCATCTTATCTGTAAATTTTTTTAAAAAGATAAAACAAATAAAATGTTCACTGAGGATTTTATGTGATAGTTACATGGCTTTTTATATTATTCTCAGTACTTCTAATTTCTCTTTAATTTGTTCTCAAAAAGGTTAAGTAAACAATCAATCCTTCAAGCCAATTAATTTATTAGAAATGTTATACCACAGATTCTCATTAGTAGTTATGTTCTGTAAAGTTACAGGTAACACTGAATTAGCAAATACTGAACAGTTACTCAAGGGAAAAACACAAGGTTATGTTCCTATGAGCCTCTATTCATAGCATTTCTATCAATTGATCAACATATAACCTTGTTTTGTGTGTTCCAATTTAAAGACACCTTATTTAATTAACATTGGACTCATGGTCAACAATACTACAACTCATGCCTGAATTAGGTTTGTCTAATGTATACAGAGGGTGTCAAAAAATGTGTATACAAAATTAAAATTGTAATACTCAATATATACCTGCCTGTTGCATGGTGATGCTGGCATTCACTTGATTAACACCATCTTTTGAGTGAATGTCATACTATACATTGCTACCGTAGTTCACTACAACTTCAAAAAATAATAAGCAGATAACATGTCGTAAAATGTGTATACAGCCAGGCTCAGTGGCTCAAGTCTGTAATCCCAGCACTTTGGAAGGCTGAGGTGAGAGGATTGCCTGAGTCCAGGAGTTCGAGACCAGCCTGGGTAACTTGATGGATCTCATCTCTACAATAAATCAAAAATTAGCTGGGCATGGTGGCACGTGCCAGCTACTTAGAAGGCTGAGGCAGAAGGATCACCTGAGCAGGTTGAGGCTGAGGTGGCTGTGAGCATGCCACTGCACTCCAGCCTGGGTGACAGAGTGGAGACTCCAACCTAAAGTCGACGCTGGGGTGGCCATGAGTGTGCAACTGCACTCTAGCCTGGAATATAGAGTGAGACTCCAACTTGAAAAAAAAAAGGAATATTACAGCTTTTTGGGTGGTGGGTTTGATTTCAGTTTGCTAACTCCTTCAATGTCTCATTTAGAAAATGCTTGTGCTAAAATTTGCTGTCCCTTACAGGAGGATGAATTAAACCAATGAAAGGTATATATGAGTGGCCCTTTTCAAAACAGAATTCAGAGATTGCTCACGACAAAAATAAGTAAAGTGGAATTTTAATAACCTATTCAAAGACCAACCTATATAGACCTGATTTCTCTAAATAGAGAACATTTACTGAAGCAAAAAAGCCTGGCTGATTTTGCCTTAAAATACAAAAGGGAGACCCATGAGGCTTGGGGGCTTCCTGAAAGAAGGTGCAAAATTTCCATCTACCAAGTGCATGGGATCTTTGAGTAGCCACAATCAGCTGAATGCCACAAGGCAAACATGTCTCAGTAGGAGTGAAGGCAGTTGATGTCTGTCACTTGAATGGTGATCCCAAATGACAGGTCTTAATAAGAGGGTCTTGTTTACATATTGTGGCCATTTATGATCTGTGCCACTGATTTGCATAAGTACATTAGTCAACCCTCATTTTTCATAGTTATGTGTGTATGAATTTGCTTATTTGTTAAAATTTGCTTGTAACGCTCAAATCAATATTCCTGGGACTTTTGTGGTTATTGGCAGACATACCTAAAGTTATAAAAAATTTTAGTTGCCTAATGTCCATATTTCCAGTTGAGAGTAGACAAGGCAATACTCTACCCTCTTGCTCCAGCTCTCATATTGTAAGCAAGTGACCTTTCTGAGGTCCATTTAGTGCTCCATTTTTCACATATTTGTGCTTTTTGTTGGCAATTTTGCTGTTTAAAAGGCTTACAGAGAAAATATACCGGGGGTGCCAATTAATGTCTCTACTTTTTTTTTTTTTATGTTGGAGTCTCACTCTGTCACCCAGGCTGGAGTGCAGTGGTATGCTCATGGCCACCACAGCCTCAACCTGCTGGGCTCTGGCGATCCTTCCGTCTCAGTCTTCCAAGTAGCCGGAACTACAGGTGTGTGCCACCATACCCAGCTAATTTTTTAAAAATTTTTATTGTAGAGATGAGGTCTCACCAAGTTGCCCAGGCTGTACTCGAACTCGTGGGCTCGGGCTATATTCTCACCTCGGCCTCCCAAAGTGCTGGGATTACAGGCTTGAGCCACTGCACCCATATTTTTAGGTATAGCCCTCAAAAGTGGCTTATCTCAACACTTTCGGCCAGAAATGTGAACTAAGGTATGTTATTTGGAAAAGCCAGTATTGTCTCACAGCAGATTTGTACCTTCTGTATACCTACCCCAAAATAACAAAACTTTAAATACCATTTTTTCTGAAATTTTCTTAAATTACAGAAATGTTATGTATGGACATGTCTTTTAAGGTCTATCTAATTTTTAATGCTCTCAATCACGCCACATATAAATCTCCCTCTGTCTTTTTTTAATGACTATTTTCAAGTCTTAAATCATTTCAATAAAAGTGCAGGAAAATGCACTGGCTCCAAGGACCTTGTAGAAAGTCCTAGAAACCCATTGGCATGGAAAGGATGGATATTGAATGTGATGAAAGCAATTGCCTGAGTGGAGTCCCAGAAGATTTAAATCCATAAACATAAGCCTTGTGATGTTGGAAAGCTACAATAGCTAATATAAATAAATCATATGTAAAGAAGTAACTTGAGAAAAATTCAAAATGAGATAGAAAAACAAAATAAACTACTTTTACCAAAATGTTTTGCAAACAATGGTGGGGAAGATGAGGAGATAAATAATAGATTGGAAGTTTTCAAGAGGCCTTAGTAACAATCTAGGTACACTGTATTAAATTTCTGAATTTTTGCCGCAGTAAGTCTATGCTTTGACAATGCATGTTGATCATTTATCTGCCACTTGAATTAACACACACACGCACACATCTTTCAAATGTTTTTTAATTTTCTCATGAGAAGACTTGCAAAATTGAAAATAACATTAATTATTGGGTTACTTTAGCCAAGCAACGAGGACTGTCAAAATGCTTATTTTTTGGTGCAGTCATATTTCTGCAGTCATGCCCTCGTCTTTGGATTCAAAGGTATAAACACAGTTCTCTATACATGATCCCAAACGCAATATAGGAGACAGAATCAAACAAGCTGACTGCAACATCAGAAACTGAAAAACACAGTCATAATATGTTTTAAAATCAAGATCTTTATTGTGATTTGAGTTTGAGAGAGAAGCAGGAGGTAGAAATCCAAATGCAGGAAAATGAGTATCCAAAGAGGCAGAGAAGACCACACTAACTTTTGATTCCAAGGGGTTAAGGGTCAAATGAAGCTTCCTTCCTTCCTTCCTTCCTTCCTTCCTTCCTTCCTCCCTCCCTCCCTTCCTCCCTTCCACTTCACAAATTATCTCTCTTTAAAGTTCAGGTAAGCTTTTCCTTTTCTAGTATAAACTACCAGAAAGTTTTCCCTCTTTGAAACTTAGAGTAATTCATCAATTTGAGGAAAAGAATAGAATTCAGTTCATTCCAAAACTGTCTGGAAAAATCAGCATTGTCCTATACAGTCATACATATTACTTTGTGAGAAAAATAAGATAGGGTAACCTAATTGACTTTTATTAAGAAGTGAGTTGCCAATTTTTAAAAGGTTATCCTAACATCAAGAAATCGTTAAGGATAAGAAACCAATAAGAACTGAATGTCAAGAATAGAAAGCTCACCATGCATCCTTCACCTCTGGGATAGGCCCACATGGCACACAAGAAAGGTTTTTTGTTGGTTTTTCTTTCCTTCCCTATAACTGATGCAGAGTTGCCAGGTCAGAACTGGGTTGAATAGTGCAATCCTGAAGAATCAATACAAAAGAACGAGAAGCTGGGCGGAAGTGTCAGGCGCTGTCTGGGATGCTCCATAGTCAAATTGCTTTCCTGTCCTTGTGACTACCTCAGCTCTAAAAGTTCGTTTTTATTAACCCAGTTGAAATCAGTTACCTTTTCCATTGTTCAAATTTATCCTTGGCTAGGGTACCCAAATGATTAAGTGTCATTAAAAGCTCAGTGCCGGCATGAACATCAAAATGCCTGTCTTGAAATGTCCCTAATCTTATAACCATCAATAAGACAAGCACAAGCAAAGTGTAAGTAACTGACCAGGAGTTCCTAATGACATGAAAGGCCACAACATGCCAAATACTTTGCATTTGGAAATAATACTTAGTACCTTTAGAAAGATTTTTACTTACAAATCTATGCTTTCTTTTCTTTTTTTTTCTTTATTTTTTTTTTTTTTGAGTTGGAGTCTCCCTCTGTTACCTAGGCTGGAGTGCAGTGAGCTTACAGCCACCGCAGCCTCTACCTGTTGGACTCAAGTGATCCTTCCATCTCAGTCTTCCAAGTAGCTGGAACTACAGGCACACGCCACAATGCCCAGCTAATAATTTTTTTTTTTTTACTTTTTGTAGAGATGAGGTCTTGCCAAATTGCCCAGGTTGGTCTTGTACCCATGGGCTCAGGCAATCCTCTCACCTCAGCCTCCCAAAGCCTATGCTCATTTTAACAAGTAAAATAATGTTAAAACATAGAGCAAGAAAAGGTAATGATCTCTCTTCTCATTGCCTCCACTTCCACTCTGTAAACAACACTTCCCACCTCCACTCTTTTTTAGAGTCAGAATCTCACTCTGTTGCTACAGCCTTGACCTGCTGGGCTCAGGTGATCTTTCCATCTCAGCCTTCCAAGTAGCTGGAACCACAGGTCTATGCCCTGCTAATTTTTTGATTTATTGTAGAGATGAGGTGTCACCAAGTTGCCCAGGCTGGTCTTGAATCCCTGGGCTATGGCAATCATCTTGTCTCAGTCTCCCAAAATGCTGGGATTACAGTCATGAGCCACCACACCTGGCCCCCACCTCCACTCTCATCAACACCATCAGTGCCAATCAAGCCAAGGAATCATGAGCACCTGCTAGTGTCATTTAGGGCAGCTGGAACTCAGGGCAGAAGGAAAGCAGTTGCAAGGGACCCTTCTTGTTTGTGGATGGAAAAGCTTGGGTTGGGTGCAACTGGACACATCCTGGACTGTGCCACAGAAAGGGACCCTACCTCCCTATATGGCTCTTCCTTTTCATGGGGCAAATATTAGGATGTTCTTGCAAATGGGGTCAAATAGAATGAGCTTGGATGCTAAAAGTGTAAGTGTGGGTGCCAGCCATTTACAAGATTCTAGGACCATCACTAGCTAGCACTTTGTAGCCTCGTATTTTTAGTTGGAGTGCAGATCCATCGCTCCTTACCTCAAGCTCTTCTAAATTAACTGTCAAATTTATTGCAACAATTAAGAAACAATATTCTATCAAACTGGGCTCGGTGGCTCAGCCTGTAATCCCAGCACTTTGGGAGGCTGAGGTGAGTGGATTGCCTGAGCTCGCGGGTTGAGACCCACCTGGGCAACTTGGCGAGACCTCATCTCTACAATAAATCAAAAATCAGCCGGGCGTGGTAGCATGCACTTGTAGTTCCAGCTACTTGGAAGGCTGAGGTGGAAGGATCGCCAGAGCCCAGCAGGTTGAGGCTGCAGTGGCCGGGAGCGGCCGCTGCACTCCAGTCTGGGTGACAGAGTGAGACTCCAACTAAAAAAAAAAAAAAAATTCTATCAAGAACTAGTCTCAGCAGGGTGCAGTGGCTCGCACCTGTTATCCCAACAATTTGAGAGGCCCATGCAGGAGGATTTCTTGTGCCCAAAAGATCGAGACCAACCTGGGCAACATAGCAAGACCTTGTCTCTACCAAAAATAAAAAACTTAGCCAGGCATGGTGGCATGTGCCTGTAGTCCCAGTGACTTGGGAGGCTGAGGCAGAAAGATCGCCTGAATGCAGGAGGTTGAACTGCAGTGAGCCCTGACTGTGCCACTGCACTCCAGCCTGGGCACCAGAGTGAGAACCCAATTCAAAAACAAACAAAGTCTCCCTTGCCCCCTTTCAATATATTCTCAACACAGTGTTATTGTTAGAAGAAACATCATGTTACTCTACTAACCCCAGTCCCACATGACTTCCATCTGTACTGTAATGATCATAATGCTACAGCTTTTATTTTTTATTTTATTTTATTTTTTGAGCTAGGATCTTTCTGTTACTCGGGCAATTCTTCCACTTCAGCCTCCAGAGTAGCTGGAACTACAGGTACTTGTCACCTCACCCAGCTAATTTTTTTTTAACTGTAGAGACGAGGTCTCGCCAAGTTGCTCAGGCTGGTCTCGAACCCCTAGGCTCAGGCAATCCTCTCACCTCTGCCTCCCAAAGTGCTGGGATTACAGGCATGAGCCGCCACACCCAGCCATTGCTACATGTTTTAAAGAAAAAATAAAACAGGATAGGGGACTAGGGAGTACTATTTTAAATAGAGTCATCAAAGAGGGCTTATCTGAATAGGTGACATTGAAGTCTAAATATAGTGAGGGAGTGAGACATGTGAATGTGTTAGGAGCAGAGGGAAAGGCAAGGTTTGAATATAAAGTCAATCAATACCACTACATGAATGGTCTATTTGTAGACACATACTTCTACAGACATGGACACTAGTTATTTTCATTTCATAAGTATTTGGTCATAGTATTGCATCTTCATATCTGTTATCTAAAAAATTCATTGAATGAAAACTTCCCATACAACAGTTGCATTTGATCCTTGTCTCCCTCTAAGCCAATGCCAAAGTCTTTTTTTTTTTTTTTTTTTAGGTGGAGTCTCACTCTGTCATCCAGGCTGGAGTTCAGTGACACACTCACAGCCACCGCAACCTTGACCTGCTAGGTTCAGGCGATCCTTCCACCTCAGCCTTCCAAGTAGCTGGCACTACAGGCACACGCTACCATGCCGGACTGATTTTTTGATTTATTATGGAAACGAGATCTCACCAAGTTGCCCAGGGTGGTCTTGAATCTCTGGACTCAGGCAATCCTCTTGCCTCAGTCTCCCAAAGTGCTGGGATTACAGCCTTGAGCAACCATGCCCAGCCTCAAAGTTCTTTCTTTCTTTTTTTTTTTTTTTTGAATTGGAGTCTCACTCTGTCGCCCAGACTGGAGTGCAGTGGCCGCTCCCAGCCACCGCAGCCTCGACCTGCTGGGCTCCGGAGATCCTTCTGCCTCAGCCTTCCAGTAGCTGGAACTACAGGCGCGCGCTACCACGCCCGGCTAATTTTTGATTTATTGTAGAGATGAGGTCTCACCAAGTTGCCAAGGCGGGTCTTGAACCCGCGGGCTCAGGCAATCCACTCACCTGGGCCTCCCAAAGGTGCAGGATTCTTTCAATGGTCTAAAAGTCCTACCTGCTCTCTCCTGCCTCTATGCTCTATCCTGCTCCCTTCCAGTTCCCTCTCTGACTCTATTCCTACTACTCTCCCACCCTCATTCAGCTCAGCCATTCTGGCTTCCATGGTCATGTTCTTGGAACATCCTGGCCATCCTCCAGCTTCAGGACTTTTGCACTTGTGTTTTCATTTGCCAGGTATGTCCTTCCCCCACAGGGCTTTTATGACCCTCTCATGTCTTCCTGGTCTTTACTCAAATGTTGCCTTCTCATTAGCTATTTTCTGGCTATCCTTTCTAAAATGCCAGCCCTATCCATCACACCCCTCACAAATTCCTCATCCCCTTTCCCAGTCTTTGTTTCTCCTTAGGGCTTAAAACCATCTGGCATACTGTAGTCTTACCTAATTTCCTTGTCTCTCCATGAGGTCAGGGATTTTCCTCTGTTTTGATCTCTGCTGTTGCCAGCACCTAGGACAGTGCCAGACAACATGATAGGTACTCTATAACTACCTGTTGAATGAATGAGTGACAACTGTACTCAATAAAATAATCAGTTTTTCAATAGTACTTAGCGTTGTAGTGGGTTACACCAGAACCACAGAGGCTCAAAGCCAGTATTTTTCAACAAAAAGTATTTCAAGTGACATAAGAGTTAACCCGAGCTTAGTCTAGGACAGAGAAAACACACTGTGAATTTCCAGTCAGGTTGGGATGTTAACTCAGCCAAATATTTCTAGAGGGAAAAAGTCCCTGTACTGAGTGGTGTCCAGGTAAAGGGATGTGTAATTCTCACTAGGGAGAAGATGCCTCTATGAGACTTCTTGGAGGAGGGATGCTGTTTTTGTGTTGGCCCCAACAGAGCTGGCCTTCAAGCTGCATAAGAAATCCTACAATAGAGGGGTTCATGTCTGCTCTTTTCTCTTTTCCCTCATACTTTTCAACCAGCATCCTCTCAACTCTATCCTTCTTGGGGAACTTTCCACTTCCCCTCAGCAGAAGGGTGGACAGGACCTGTTTGTAGTTATTGGAATGAGCAGAGCAGACCACAGTCAGATGAGAAATTGGCCCCCACCCTCCCACTAAGGGAATCTTTTAAAACCTTCGTCCCTCTGTTACCATCTTGCAGCATATCTAACCATCTTTGGTGTTCGACAAATTCTGGCTCATGAGCTAATGATCCTTTATGTATCACTCCGGTCAATATAGAGCCTTTATTCTAGAATTATTTGCAAGACTGTGGGCATTGTACCTTGTTGGTAATTAGATCGTGCCCTAGGAATCTCTGGATGAAAGTAGGCCTGTCTCAAATGTCATGCTTCAGAATTCTAATTATAAAAATCCATAATTGGCCAGCTTTCTTAGGAACAAAGAAAATGATGGCTTGTCTGCCCCAAGAAGGAGATGCAGGAGGAACACAAACAAAGGATTATTGCTGTGGGGAAATGATATTGTAAATGCCCTGGGAAAACCTGGTATTTGGTACATGGGAGTAAACCCTGTGAATACCAAAACCAAGCTGGGAGCAAGGCTAGTTGATATTTATGCAAAGGCTCTCAGAGAAAGCACTCTAAAACTAATATTGGGTCCCCCAGGAAGTTGGGAAAATTTGAAGATGATCATCTATGACACTCAGGCTTTCCTTGAGACACAGTTTTAAACAACTGACCTCATTTCTGAGCTGAGTGTATGCCAAAATTGAATTCTCCTCAGTTGGAACCAAATCCTTTCCTAGCTGTCTCTCAAGTGAGCCAGTAATACTTACTTTGAATTATTTTCCCCACTTATGCAGAATTAATTTGGGTCATTTTGAAGTCTTTCCCCTTTGGGCTGGAAATGGTAAGGGAAGCAGTGTGTGGTGTTTAGGTCCCAAGTAACACCTCTTTGTCTGTTTTTCTTTCCACTTCCTTTGAAGGTCCCTACACTTTATAATAAGCAAGGGTGCACCTCCACTCCATAAGCAATTATTGAGTAATTACCATAGATTGGGTATTCTGTTCAATGTTGGGGTGATGAAGCTAGGAGAGAAGGGATAGAGCATGCAGAGAAACTTGTATGCATGCGACAAGCCTCTGTTTCTTCCAGAAATTTGTATGCCCAACACAAGCCTCTGTTCTTCTAAAATTGGAGTGTTAATTCCAAATCTGAGGCAACAGTATTTGTAAACAGATTTAAAATCATATATATTTCTTCTCAGCTATCAAAAAGAATGAAACAATGTCTTTTGTAGCAACTTGGATGGAGTTGGAGAACAGCATCCTGAACAAACTCAGGAACAGAAAACCAAACACCTCATATTCTCACTTAGAAGTGGAAGCTAAGCCGGGCTCGGTGGCTCAGCCTGTAATCCCAGCACTTTGGGAGGCTGAGGTGAGTGGATTGTCTGAGCCCGCGGGTTTGAGACTAGACCTCATCTCTACAATAAAATAAATAGCCGGGCGTGGTAGCATGCGCCTGTAGTTTCGGCTACTTGGAAGGTCCAGTTGGAAGGATCGCCAGAGCCCAGCAAGTCGATACTGGGGTGGCCATGAGTGTGGGCAACAGAGTGAGACTCTAACTCAAAAAAAAAAAAAAAAAAGAAGAAGAAGAAGTCAGAGCTAAACTAAGGATCTGCAAAAGCATAGAGAGTGATATCATAGACATTGGAGACTCAGAAGAGGGGATGGAGGGACGAAAATTCACTTACTGGATACAATGTGCACATGTGGAGGTGGTGGATACACTTAAAATCCAGACTTCTTTTCCACTATACAATGTAACCATGTAACAAAAACTATTTATACCCTCTAAAGCTACTGAAATAAAGAAAAAAAATTTTCATAAAAAATAATAAAATAAAATCATATGTATTTCTGTAATGGCACAACATAGAACAGTAAACAGCCTCAAATGCAACACATAATGATAAAATAAGTTTTTATATTCTTTTCAGTGAATCACGAGTCCCTAATCTCTAGATGCTGACAACTGAGAAAGGGAAATAAACCTCACACACACGAAACAAACAGAGAATACCAGCGGGAGATGAGCAGATTCATACAGTTCACGTGGGGAGTAGCAGCAGGAAAGAAGGCCCAGGTTTCAAAATATATACGTAAGGAATTAAGTGCTGTGAGCAGCGAGAAAGCGTGTCGCAATTTCCGCCTGGAGACTTTTCCCCATCATCTATCATGCAAGCCTCAGTGTTTCTGTACTGAGAAAATGCAGGGTGTTGTGTTTTCTCTTCAGTGAGCATGCCTCATGTAAATTCCACTGCATTCCAGATCACATGAGATCAAGATACAAATGAAAACTGTTGGAACCTCTGAGATGAGAGGCCACTTTTGGCATTTCTACTTGAAGAAACAGTATTGCTGTTACTCCACTAAAAACCCAGCAAGAAAAGACCTCCCTCTAGCGGACTATACAGTCAAAAGGGCAGGGAAAATAATGCCTCAAGCTTGACTGAGGCATAATCTGATTTATTACTAAAATTTTTGTCAGTAGTTCTAATAATGCATTTGTACATTAAGAGGACTATTACACACATGTATATCATATTATTATGTATACATGTACATATTCCTATTACATGTATTTTATGGCTTATGCATAAAATAAGACACGTTATTTATGTACAGACACGTACATTATTGCATATAAGTATATTATATGCAATATAGAATTATATGTGTGTAATAGTCATATTTATATGCAATAATGTACATGTGTCTGTACATAAATAACATAGGTATATTTAATAGTAACATGTATAAGCCATAAAATACATGTAATAGGAATATGTACATGTATGCATAATAATATGATAGTATAGCAACAGTCATCAATGGCTAATCTGTTTAACTTCCACAATATCACTCTTCCACTGTGAGATCTCAAGGTCAGCGACCCTTTAAATATAAAAATAGCATGTGTGGAGCCCACCGTTGGCTGTTCAGAGCTCCAGGAAACAGGTGGCATGTGAGTGAAATCAAGATAATTAAGGCACTGACTGTCCTCCATAAAGTGAACATTTTTGGTTTTCTGACTTGAAGATGTGGATATTTTCAAACTTTTAATTCTAGGCTGCCTTACATCTGTCTCTAGGGTACAGCACACACCCTGTGAATAAGGCCTATTTCATCCAAGAAAAACAGTCTCTGACAGTCCATTTCCTCATATCTCACCTGGGGCAAACCAGTCAATCTATCTTTAACTGACATCAACACATCGAAACAGGCAACATGGTCATTTTACTGAAAGTCCTAAAATGTCCATTAAAAAACTAATTCAATCTTAGTTTAATGACATTACCTCAGGCAGACTCTTTCAAAACCAGTTTATGATAAATGAGATGTTTGAGTCAAATGATTGTCTAATCAAATTCTTTTTGTTTTGTTTAATATTATGTTTGTTTGAGACAGAGTCTCATTCTGTCCAACCTAGGCTGGAGTGCAGGGACACTATCATAACTTAATACAGCCTCAAATTCCTGGCCTCAAACTATTCTCCCACCTCAGCCATCGAAGTAGTTAGGTCTACAGGCACCCACCATCGTGCTCAGCCAGTTTTTTAATTTTTGTAGAGATGGGGTCCTACTTTGTTGCCCAGGCAGGTCTCAAATTTCTAGCCTCAAGCAATTCTCCCTCCTTGGTCTCCCAAAGTACTGGAATTACAGATGTGAGTCACCATGTCTGGCTGTCTAATCAAATTTTTTCCATATCCTGCTTACATGGCTTGATGATTTTAACTAATGAGGCTATTTAACTCTTTCATGCAGATGGGTTCTTTTTTTTTCCTAAAGTTTTTTTGATGCGAGGATTTTAAGTAGAAATTTTGCCTCCCAAGAGCTTTGACAGATCCTGCATTTTTTGCCTTCCAGGATGAGCTTATGTTAACTAAGATCCCATAGTATCACTGATACAGTGCTCCTTTATTAAGGAGGTAGATTAACTGAAAGTGGGGAAAAGTGTAATGGTGTAAAGGGAAACTCATTCTCTTTTCACTCAATTACTGAGTAATTTGGAAGGCATTGTAGAAATCATCCAGATCAGGCAACCCCTTCAGGTTCTCTCCCACTGTGGGAGTTTTTCTGTCCTCTCAATAAATCCTGCTTTCTAAAAAGAAAGAAAGAAAGAAAGAAAGAAAGAAAGAAAGAAAGAAAGAAAGAAAGAAAGGAAGGAAGGAAGGAAGGAAGGAAGGAAGAAAGGAAGGAAGGAAGGAAGGAAGGAAGGAAAGAAAGAAAGAAAGAAAGAAAGAAAGAAAGAAAGAAAGAAAGAAAGAAAGAAAAGGAAAGAAAGAAAAGAAATAATCCAGATTGCTGCAAAATGAGGGGGCTGAATTGAATTTCCTTTGTGTCTCCTCCAGCATCAGCATTCCATGAATCTATCACCCACTTGACTCTGATCGGTCACCAGGTCTTATTCATCTTCTTATTTCCAATTCCCCTTATAAGGTCTGGCACACAGTAGGGCCTCATTACTTGTTTGCTAATGAATGAATAAATCATCTTGCCTTTTTAGATGCTTCATTTCCATTCTTTCTGATTACAACAAGAATCATAAGTTGACATTTATGGCTCACAGTTCTGTTCTTCAGAGTCACAAGATCATACTCATAAAATTTTCCCATTTTATGTTTCTGTTCTGTGCTAGAGGGCACATACACATATACTGTTTATCAGTGCTAATGATTTTGTTGAGGTAGATCAGTTCATTCATTCATTCAGTCATTCAATAAGGATTTGCAGAATACCTGCTATGCACTTGTATTACAATGCTGAACTAGACACGGTTCCCTGTGTCAAGAAACTCACAGGAGAATGAAGAAGACATACAAGTAAACATAAATAGTATGAATACTATAAAGGGTAAGCACAACAAGTTGTGGCCTCAGAGGAGAAGCTGGCCTGGTCTGAGGAACTGGGAGAAGGTTTCCTAAAATAAGCAGCAGACTCAAACCTTAAGGTGAAGTAAGAGTTAGCTGGGTGAAAGTGGGGCAGTCTGGTGACATGGAAGGCGGTGAGAATGTCGGGTCCCTGAGTAAGTGTTTCTCTAGAATGCAATAAAGGACCCTGAAAGAGGACAAGTAGAGGATGCAATTTGTGTTTCAGAAACATCTCTTGGCCAGGTATGGTGGCTCATGCCTGTAATCCCAGTACTTTGGGAGACCAAAGTGGGAGAATGGCTTGAGGCCAAGAGTTTGAAACCAGCCTGGGCAACATAGCGACACTTCGTCTCGAAAAAATAAAAACTGAGCCAGGCACAGTGGCTCATGCCTATAGTCCCAGCACTTTGGGAGGCTGAGGTGGGAGAATCCCCTGAGTGCAGGAGTTCAAGGCTGCAGTGAGCAGTGATGACACCACTGCATGTCAGCCTGCGTGACAGAGTGAAACGCTATTTTTTTAAAAATGAAAAGAAAGCCAGGCTTGGTGGCTCAGCCTGTAATCCCGTGCCTTGGGAGGCTGAGGTGAGTGAATTGCCTGAGCCCACGGGTTCGAGACCTGCCTGGGCAACTTGGCGAGACCTCATCTCTACAATAAATCAAAAAAATTAGCCGGGCATGGTAGCACGCGCCTGTAGTTCCAGCTACTTGGAAGACTGAGGCGGAAGGATCACCGGAGCCCAGCAGGTCGAGGCTGCGGTGGCCGGGAGCAACACTGCACTCCAGTCTGGGTGACAGAGTGAGACTCCAACTCAAAAGATAAAAAAGAAAATGAAAAGAAAATAAAGATTTATTGAATTGCATTTAGAAAAGTAGAACGTGACAAGACCAGAGGCTAGGAGAAATGTAAGAAGGCTTTCAGAGTAACAGTGAAGATGAAGACACTGGCAACAACACAGACCGGATTAGATGAATTCTGAATATATTGAGGAAGAAAGTGAATGAATGAGGCTGGGCACAGTGTGACTCACGTCTATAATCCCAGCACTTTGGGAGGCCAAGGTGAGAGGATTGCCTGAGCTCATGGGTTCAAGACCAGCCTGGGCAACTTGGTGAGATCCCATCTCTACAATAAATCAAAAAATTAACCGGGTGTGGTGATGCATGCCTCTAGTTCCGACTACTTGGAAGGCTGAGGTGGAAGGATCACCTGAGCCCAGCAAGTCAAGGCCATTGCACTGTAGCCTGGGCAATAGAGTGAGACTCCAATTCAAAAAAAAAAAAGTAAATGAATGTATTATGTGTGTGGTGGCGGCAGGGTGATGAAGAAAAAAAATCAAGTCTGATATCTACTCAGAAATTTGATATTTGTGTCATCCATTAAGATAAGAAATGCCTTCTAAAGCTGGTTTAAATGCATCCCCCAAAGTGTTGAAAACTTGTTCTTCAATGTGGAGGTGTTGAGAAGTGGGACCTTTAAGAGGTGATTAGGTCTTGAGAGTTTTACCATCATGAATGAATTATCATGGTAATTATGGGAGTGGGTTTAGTATCACAGGAGTGGGTTTCTTTTTCTGCAGTTTTTTTTCCCTGGTCTTGCTCTGTTGTCCAAGCCAGAGTACAGTGACACGATCATGGCTCACCACAACCTCAACCCCCCAGGCCAAGGTAATCTTCCCACCTCAGCATTCTGAGTAACTGGGAATACAGGACCATGCCCAGCTAAAGCTTTTATTCTTGTAGAGATGAAGTCTTGCTATATTACCATGACTGGTCTTGAATTCCTGAGCTCAGGCAATTGTCCCAAAGTGCTAGAATTACAGAAGTGAGCAACCACAGCCAGTCTGGATTTTTTTAAAAGGACAAGTTTGGCCCCTTTCTCTCTCTCTTGTCCTCTCTTTGCCCTCTACCATGGGATGACACAGCAAACAGGCCCACGCCAGATACCAGTCCCCAATGTTGAGCTTCCCAGCCTCCAAAACTGTGAGCCAATAAATTTCTGTTCATTATAAATTACCCAGTTTGTGGTATTCTGTTACAGCAGCCAAAAACAGATGAGGACAAGTTCTAACAAGGCACTTTCTATTGTGATCCTACCTGGGCGCTTCAGGAAGAGACAGAGCCAGGTCTAAGTCTTTTAGGAATGTCTTACATAAATTATCAATTACTCGGTTAGTGGGCATAGAGAAGAGGAAGAGAGTTAATTATTAAATATGTAAGTGCCTAAGACATGTTTTTGAACTTCATCAAGAATATATTTATAGATTGTGTTGAGCATTAGAGACAGGAGATACAATATCATCAAAATCCATCTAGCATAGAGATCCCTTGTATTTATCACTAAACTATTATTAAAGAGAGCCAGCATGAAACTTTGTTTTTACCATCTCCCAAATCACACAGACACTAGCTTAATCAAGGGGAGGGAACAAGTGGAGCAGATAGCAGCCATGATGATGTCAGCAAGAGTGATGGCCGCAGAAAAACAAGAAAAGCACTTCTATTCCTGATAACAAACTGAAGTCAAGAACTTTTGGCATAATACTTGAGCCCTCTGTATATGATGTCTCAGCAGGTCCTAAATGCTGTTCTCAAGGTATTTCTGTAAATTGACTTAGGAATAAACATATAACGAAGCCAGTAATCGCTTCTTTTTTTTTTTTTAACTATTCAGCCTTTATTATTTTTTATATCAATATTTTTTATTTTGATATTGTGGGGTACAACTAAGGGTTAGGTATACAAATATGCTTCGTTCAGGCACCCTTGTTGATAAGGGGTGTCTCCCCGTCCCCAGACAGATATCGACTACCGTTAATCCCACCTCCCTTCCCCTCTCCCCTATAGTTTCCCACCATTGTCAGTCCTTTTCTTATAGTATTACGATGGATGTTCAAGGTCCTCTATATGAGTGAGAACGTGTGATAGTCAGATCTTTGTTTCTGTGAGAGGTCACTCAGTATTATTGACTCTAGTTCCACCCAGGTTGCTGCAAAGTTCATGATTTTGTTCTTTTTTATGGCTGCATAGTATTTCATCGTGTATATGTACCACATTTTTTAATCCAGTCCTCTTTTGATGGACAGTATGGTTGATTCCAGGTTCTTGCTATTGTGAACAATGCTGCAATAAACATACAAGTGCAGGTATCTTTTTTATAGAATTATTTTAGTGCTTCAGGGTGTAATCACTCTTTTATAATTTTACCAAACCTTGGGGACATTGTAGTTATTTTTTGCTTTGTTTTGTTGTTTTTTTCCAACTAGTCTGAAGAGTTCTGAAGCTATTTAAGATCCCATCTGTTGAAAACCTCCAAGTTTGTCATCAACCTTAGAACAAATATTTTTACTTACTAAGGAACTTAAATCAGATAAGAGATTCTGGGGGATGTAGAATCAACCAAAAAATTGTCATTTTAAGAGATTTAGTTATTTTCTTAGCCATATATCTGCTACAAACTGCATGTCTTAAAAAGCTAACTTTCTGCTAGCACTTCCGTTTTAAGGGTAAAATTAATCCCTAAGTTTTGACATCTTGGTAAAAATAGACATATAGATTAATGGCAGATAACAGAGTCCCCAAAATAGAATCATACATCCTGCTTTAAAACTTCTCAAAGTTTTGAACGCTTTGACTTTTAACAGGATATTATACATTGACCCAAGATGATTTTATAAATGATTTTAAAATTAAATCACTTTAAATTACCTTCATAGTGGGGTGTTCTAAAAAAAATGAGGCTCTTTTTTTTTAAACAAATACTGAGTGTGTATTATGTTTTAAGCACTTTACATTTATCAACTCATCCAATCCTCACAACAATCTATGAAATAGGCATTATCTATTATTAGCCCCATTTTTCAAATGAGAAAACAGAGACATGGAGAGGCAAGCCAATGTGTCAAAGGCTGTACAGGTAATACGTCGTAGTATATAGAATCCAGCTCAAAAATGACCTGCTTGACCAGGTCCGGTGGGTCAGCCTAAAAAACCCAGCACTTTGGGAGGCCAAGGCGAGTGGATTGCCTGAGTCCGTGGATTCGAGACCAGCCCGGGCAATTTGGCGAGACCTCGTCTCTACAATAAATCAAAAATTAGCCGGGCATGGTAACGTGCTCCTGTAGTTCTGGCTACTTGGAAGGCTGAGACGGAAGGATCACCGTGAGCATGCTACTGCACTCCAGCCTGGGTGACAGAGTGAGACTCCAACTCAAAAAAAAAAAAAAAAAAAAAAATGACCTGCTTAGCCCCTGTCATCCTAGAGGCAAAATTTCCCCAGTGCTGTCCACAGATTCCACACATTAAAATCACCTGTGGACCTTATTAAAAGTCCCAATTCCTGGGAAAAATGATCCCTCCATGCTTTATCTCTTAAGAGTGTACTCATCTTCCCTTAATCTTCTGAGGCCCATAGATCTCATATGCTAGCAGGTCTCAAATGTAGAGGTCATCAGAATCACCCTTAACATTTGTTAGAAATGTATGTACTGGCTATTAAATTTTTGAAACTTTGATAGTTTAGAATGATGGAACACTTCCAAGGTTTTCCTGTTTCTTGCCTACCCCTATATTTTGGGGGAAAGACTTATTAGCTCTTTCAGGTATACACAATATAGCCTAAGTCCAGATGATGGAATGTGGTTGCTCAGCTGCTCTGCGTAGTACTGTAGAAGTTTGCCTTCATGGTGAATGGAGCTGCAGCTCTGAAGATCTATTTTTGTGGTGGGGGGGGATGAGGTAGAACAAAAGAGCTATCAAGATGTCTGATTTCTTCAGCCTGGGCAACAGAGCAAGACCCCATTTTTAAAAATACAATGTCATTGATAATTATGTTCTCAAAATTAAATGTTTAGGTGCAAATCTGTATGCTGAAAACCACAAAATTCTGATGAAAGAAATCAAAGTATATCTAAATAAATGGAAAGACATAACATGCTAATGTATTGAAAGACAACATAGCAAAGATATCATTTCTCACTAACTGAAAAACAGGCAGTAAAACTGACATACAGAGAGCAAATCCTATCAAAATCCTAGCAAGATTTCCCATAGATATAGATAAGATTACTTTATATGCTATAGAAACCAGGCATGGTGGCCCACACCTGTAATCTCAGCACTTTGGGAGGTGGAGGCAAGAGGAGTCCACGGGTTTGAGACCAACCTAGGCAACTTGACAAGACCTTCGTCTCTACAATAATTCAAAAAATTAGCCAGGCATGGTGGCACACACCGTAGTTCCAGCTACTTGGAAGGCTGAGGTGGAAAGTTCACCTGAGCCCAGCAGGTCGAGGCTGCAGTGGCCATGAGCGTGCCACTGTACTCTAGCCTGGGTGACTGAATGAAACTCCGAATCAAAAAAAAAAAACTTGTAGAAATTCAAATAAATTAGAATAGCTAAAACAATGTTGAAAAAGGAGAATGAAATGGGAGGAATCAGTCTACCCAATTTCAAGACTTATTACAAAGCTGTAGTAATCAAACCTGTGTGGTAATGGCAGAAGGACAGACACATAGATTATGAACCAGAAAAAGGAACTCAGAAACAGATCTAAGCAAATATGCCCAGTTGATTTTTGACAAACGTAAGAAAGCAATTTAATGGAAGAAAGATAGGCTTTTTAAAAATAAACGTTTAATTTGAGAATAGTCTTAGAGTTATAGGACAATTGTGAAAATAGGATCATTTCCATATATCTCATACCAATTTCCTATTATTAACATTTGCCTCGGTATGATACATTTCTTATAATTAGTGAACCAATATTAATATGTTGCTATTTGCTAATATCCATACATTGTTCAGATTTTCTTAGTTTTTTTTTTCTTTTTGAATTGGAGTCTCACTCCATCACCCAGGCTGGCATGCAGTAGCACACTCATGGCCACCCCAGTGTCGACCCACTGGCCTCCAGTGATCCTTCCTCTTCAGCCTTCCAAGTAGCCGGAACTACAGGCACGCGCTACCACACCCCGGTGATTTTTTATCTATTGTAGAGACAAGGTCTTGCCAAGTTGCTCAAGCTGATCTTGAACCCGTGAGTTCAGTTAATCCTCTCACCTCCACCTCCCAAAGTGCTGGGATTACAGGCTGAGTCATTGAGCCCAGCCTCTTAGTTTTTCACTAATGAGGATTTTTTTGTTCCAGTATCCCATCCAGGACACCATATTACATTTAGTTACTATATGTCTCCTTAGGCATCTTTTGGCTATAAACATTTCTCATATTTTCTTTGTTTTTGATGACCTTAACAGTTTTGAGAAGTGATAGTAAAATATTTTGAAGAATGTCCCACAACTGGATTTATCTGATGTTTTTCTCATAAATAGACCGGGATTATGAGTTTTGGGAAGAAAGCCAAAGAGGGAAAGTGCCATTTTTATCTTGTTGTGTAAAAGGTGCACACTATCGCCGGGCTCGGTGGCTCAGCCTGTAATCCCGCGCCTTTGGGAGGCTGAGGTGAGTGGATTGCATGAGTCCGCGGGTTCGAGACCCGCCTGGGCAGCGAGACCTCATCTCTACAATAAATCAAAAAATCAGCCGGGCGTGGTAGCACATGCCTGTAATTCCGGCTACTCGGAAGGCTGAGGCGGAAGGATCACCGGAGCCCAGCAGGTCGAGGCTGCGGTGGCCGGGAGCGGCCACTGCACTCCAGTCTGGGCGACAGAGTGAGACTCCAACTCAAAAAAAAAAAAAAAAAGGTGCACACTATCAATGTGACATGACTATTTAAGCTGATTTTGAGTCTATGGTTAAGATTGTGTTGGTCAGGTTTCTCCACTGCAAAGTTTCTCTCTCTTTTTTTTCAGCATCCTATACTCTTCAGAATTTAATTTTAGAAATAAATGAAGTCCTGGTACATTCTATAAAACAGAAAAACTTCCAAATATGTTGGTGCTAAGTAAAAGAAACTAGAAACAGAAGACTACATATTGCATGATTCCATTTATGAAATGTCCAGAAAAGGCAAATCTTTAGAGACAGGATGGAGAGTAGGGATTGCCTGAGTCAGGGGTGGGAATGGTGAGTTACTATAAAAGGGAGAAAAGCTTCTTTTTGGACTGATAGAAATGGTCTAAAATTAAATTGTAGTGGTGGTTGTATAACCTTGAAAGTCTACTCGAAATCACTGACTTGCATACTTTAAATGAGTGGATTTTATGCTTCAATTGAGCTGGGTTTTAAGAAAGAGGAGTGGGGGTAATGAGGAGGAGAAGAAGAAGAAGGAGGAAGAGGAGGAGGAGGAGGAGGAGAAGGAGGAAGGGGAGGAGTTGGAGGAGGAGGAGAAGGAGGAGAAGAAGAAGAGACTATAAGTCTGTCGTCTGTTCCTGCCCTTGATCCTGTTCTCTCCATCCCTTAGAGAAAATCATTTTTATCAGTTTTTGGTTGACCCTACCAGCTTTCCTTTGGTAAATACAAGCAAGTACATATATATTAAGTGATTTTAAGATTTTGCCTTCAATGATAGTGATTAAGGAAAAGCAGTTCTTTTTTTCTTGTTTCTTTTTTGTTTTTTTTTCTTTTTGAGTTGGAGTCTTATTCTGTCACCCAGGCTGACGTGCAATGGCACACTGCACAGGCCACCACAGCCTCAACCTGCTGGACTTAGGCGATCCTTCCATCTCAGCCTTCCAAGTACCTGGAACTACAGGTGCGGGCTACCTCACCTGGCTAATTTTTGTGATTTCTTGTAGAGATAAGGTCTCACCAAGTTGTCGGGGCTGGACCTGAACCCCAGGGCTCAGTCAATCCTCTCACCTCAGCCTCCCATAGTGTTGGAATTACAGGCAGAGCCACCGCACCCAGCCAAAAAGCAGTTTTAACTGACAGGGAAGAAGAAGCTCCCTTTAAACCTTATAGAGATTCTAAAAGAAGAAAAATTCTGGAGCTCCACAAAAACTTTAAAGTTTATAACATTGGTTTCAGTGTGCCTAATTACTTCCAAAAATATGTGGCTTTTATTAATTTGAGTAAGAGGGTTCACAAATTAAGAACAAGAGAAGTGGAGGCTCGATTGAGGCCAGGAGTTTAAGACCGGCCTGGGCAACATAGCAAGACTCCTGTCTCTAAAATAAATAAATAAATAAAAATTAGCATGACATGGTGGTGTGCATCTGTAATCTTAGATACTCAGGAAGCTGACGCAGGAGGATTGCTTGAGCCCAGTAGTTTGAGGCTACAGTGAGCTAAGATCATGCCACTGCACTCCAGCCAGGTGATAGGAAAAGATCCTGTATCCAAAAAAAAAAAAGTGGAAGTGACAACATTGCCTTGTGGGAGACTAGACAGAAACAATTGGCAAAGATTGGGAAGGGAGGTTGTAATTGAAAGGGTTTTGTGTGTGTGCTATCTGTGTCTGTCTACCTAACTGTGTAAGGGAAAAAAACCTATCTTTAGTGGCTTTTGCTAAGCTGTTCACGATGAGTATCTGGAAGAAAGTTTGGAGTATTACAATTTCTTCACTCCCATGAGGAAGGAAGAAAAAGAAAGGAAATCATGCATTTGCCAGTTTCCCATATTGGCCACTAGATGGCAACACCAACCCAAGACAGTCCTGCTCTTCTGAGAAAGGAGAAAAGAAAGGGGTTTGTCCGTACAGGAGCTCACAATAGCCGTTTGAACATACTCTACAGCTTTACGTCAAGAAGGGCAATAATATACACGTACAAATGCATATCTACATCTAAGAATACAAGCCAGGCGGGTAACTGAAATGAGAAATCTCGGTGATTGCTGGCATTAATTTTTGTGCTCACCAAATCTTGCCTTTTGAGCAGTTTCCTTACATAAAAATGGATCAGGCCTCACAAGTGAGAAATGGTTACGTACTGAGTCTTCAGATGATAAAACCCACTTAGGCTGTAATTTTATTGCCAGCACTTTAGAACCTAGCCATCACATTTTAAAAGGTTTCCATGGAGAAGGTTTTGATTTCAACAGAGTATGCCAAGAGACTATCTCCTCATCTTTCCATTGTATCAGATGGTGGGGATTTCTTCAGCTCTAAACCAGAGTGGCAAGGTGTAGCCCGGTGGGTGTCAGGGACCAAAGATGTGGTCGGCTCCTTCCTTATTCCCATCTAATCAGGGTGGGACCATCAGCTTTCATTTCCAGTGGTGTTTCCCTAAGGATTTTCGTCCTCTCTAGTGCCTCAGAAGAATTCATGTGACCTCATAATCACCTTGAAACCACGCAACCTTCTTAGGGTTTTCTAATGACTTTTTGTTTGGTTAGTTCTGGTTTTGTTATTAATTACTTCGGGAAACAGGAAAGGGGTAAAAACACCAAAGAGAAAGTCTCAAAGTTTCAAACAATTCCACAATGAATAGCCTCACAATGAGAGTTGTCCCTGGTATTCATTGGAATGTAAATAAAAGCTTTGATCATTTTCACTGGTCCACAGCCACAGTTTAGCTTTGTTCTTGAGAGCTCTGCCAACTGCTGAAACGCTTTCAGTCCTGGGGGTTATGCTCTTGGCTGTCCTCCAAGAAATTTTTCCATCACCCTTGCCTCCCATTTCTCCCCACCCCTTTCTTTTATTTAATATTTACAAGAAAAGGCTATAGAAATGTATGAGATGTTTGGGGATACGAAAATAATTCAATGAGATTTAACTACATTCAGAAAAAAACTCAAATTTTTTACCCAAGTTTTTCTTCTTCAGAAAGAAAGGCTATTGTACTTTTTTTTCTTTTCTATCTTTCTTTTCTTTCTTTCTTTCTTTTTTTTTTTTTTTTTACTAGAGCAGGTGATTGCAAAGTGAAGATCTGACCCAAGGCTGACCATGCTGTGGAATAGACAGCTTAAAGGGGGCAGTCATGGAAAGGGGTTGATGTGATGTCTAATACAGGCTTCACTTCAGTAAGATTTGCAGTGTGCGCTGCTATCAGGGTCTGCATAATCAATACATCTTTTCCAATTTAAATTAATTAATGCAGGTCCAGTTTGAATTAGTAGGGGGCAAAGTATGAATTAAATAAATCCAGGCAAATGCTGCCAGTGCCTCAGCCTTTACTCTGTCCAGCTGCCAGCATCAGGGTCCCTTTGCCCAAAGGCTTTCTCTGGCCACTGTAGTCTACTTTGCTGTGCTAGGCTTGGGGGAATGAACAGGCATCTGGGAAGGAGTCCTTAAAAAATGACTGATGGGAACTGGTGGAGCAATATTCCAGTTCCTTCACCCTGCCAGGGAGATAGCTCTGAAGATAGCTCAGTGATAACTCTGTTATCCTGGATCCCAGAGCCGCTGGCTGGATTAAATTCCAATTGTCCGTAAGAGTAACTGGCTCGATAACACTGATTATTTATTGTCCGTCTATCCATTGCCTCTCTTCCCCAACTCACTAACAATATTTTGGGGATATAACAAATTAAAAGCAGTACCTTACAGGGTCTGCTTTTAGGAAAATTCAAATTAAGAATATATAAGTAGGCCGGGAGCAGTGGCTCATACCTATAATCCCAGCACTTTGAGAGGCCAAGATGAGAGGATGGCCTGAGCCCACGGGTTCGAGACCAGCCTGGGCAACTTGGCGAGACCTCATCTCTACAATAAATCAAAAAAATTAGCCAGGCATGGTGGCGTGTGCCTATAGTTCCAGCTACTTGAAAGGCTGAGGTGGAAGAATTACCTGAGCCCAGCAGGTCAATGCTGCAGGGGCCCTGAGTGTGCCACTGCACTCTAGCCTGGGTGACAAAGTGAGACTCTGACTCCAAAAAAAAAAGAATATATAAGTAAATGAATTTTGATTGTGGTAAAATATACCTAACATAAAAGTTACCATTTCGACCTTTTTTTTTGAGTTGGAGTCTTACTCTGTCGCCCAGATTGGAGTGCAGTGGCATACTGCTCATGGCCACCACAGCCTCCACCTGCTGGGCTCAGGCAGTCCTTTCACCTCAGCCTTCCAAGTAGCTGGAACTGCAGGCACGCACCACTACACCCAGCTAATTTTTTGATTTATTGTAGAAATGAGGTCTTGACAAGTTGCCCGGGCTGGTCTCGAATCGTGGGCTCAGGCAATACTCTCACCTCGGCCCCTCAAAGTGCTGGGATTATAGGTGTGAGCCACCACGCCAGCCTTCAACCATTTTTAAGTGTGCAGTTCAGTGGTCTTAAGTATGTTTACATTGTTGTACAACCATTACAACTATCCATTTCCAGAATTCTTTCACAACCCTAAATTGAACTCTGGACCCATTGAATAATAACTCCCCAGTTAACCTCCCATAGTCCCAAGTGATCACCATTCTACTTTCCTTTTTTAAAAATGTGACTACTGGCCGGGCTCAGTGGCTCAGCCTGTAATCACAGTACTTTGGGAGGCTGAGACGAGTGGATTGTCTGAGCCCGCGGGTTTGAGACCAGCCCAGGCAACCTGGCAGGACCTCATCTCTACAATAAAATAAAATTAAAATTGCTGGGCGTGGTAGCACGCATCTGTAGTTCTGGCTACTTCGAAGGCTGAGGCAGAAGCATCACTGGAGCCCAGAAGGTTGTTGCTGGGGTGGCCGTGAGTGTGTGTGCCACTGCACTCCAGCCTGGGCGAAGGAGTGAGACTCCAACTCAAAGAATAAATAAAAAATAAAAGTGACCACTCTCTAGGTACCACATATGAGTGGAATCATATGATCTGTTTCCTTTTGTATCTGACTTATTTCACATAGTGTAATATCTCCAAGGTTCACCCATGTTGTAGCATCTATTAAAATTTTATCCCTTTTTTTTTTAACTGAACACGATCTCAAGATTTTATTCTCTTCGTAATCAAACAAAATATGACATTAAAACTGGATCACTTGGCCCTTTCTCTTCTTATCTCCTCCCACTTCAAAATGCTTGCATCTCTTAATAACCAGCATTCTCTTAGATCAGCAGTAGGGCTCAACACACTCAAGCCTCAGCACAATCTTCTTTGTAGTTTTAGCCAGTATACTGACACTTCATTTCTAAGGAAAGAAAAGCACACGGCTTCATTTTTGCCTCCTTTTTCTAGAAAATCAGCTTAGTCTGCCCACTACAGTCACTTTCCTTCCTGTTATAACGCCTCTTTCCCTGGGTATACAGAGAATTCTTGCCCTTCTTGTGCTATGTCACTTTGTGGGGTTGGTGCTTGCCACACTTCTTACAGAAAGTCCAGCAGGTTTTAGCAACGTTCACCAGACTGCATCGTAAATGCAGGGGTAAAAGATTAACCTGGATGTTCCCTGGTCCCCTCCCCCAATTTCATCTCTTTTTAAAGTTGGATAGTATTTTATTGTATGTGTATACCACATATTGTTTACCCATTTATTCGCTGATGGGCAATTGAGTTGTTTCTGCCTTTTAGCTATCGTAAATAATGCTGCTGTGAACATTTGAATACAAGTATCTGTTCAAGTCTCTGCTATCAATTTTTGGGGATATATGCTCAGAAGCAGAATTACTGGATTATATGATAATCCTATGTTTAATTTTTCAAGGAACCACTACATTGTTTTCCACAATGATGGCACCATTTTACATTCCCACCAACAATGCATAGGGTTCCAATTTCTCCATCTCCCTGCCAAGACAATATTTTCTGGGGCCTAAAAAAAATTTTTTTATAGTAGTCATCTTAATGGGCATAAAGTGGTATCTCATTATGGGTTTGATCTGCATTTCTTTAAGTAATTTGCCCATTTTAAAATTAGCTTATTCAGGTTTATTTTTACTATTGAGTTGCAGAAGTTCTTTATATATTCTGAATATTAACCCCTTATCAGATACATGGTTTGCAAATATTCTCTCCCATTCTGTCGGTTGCTTTTTCATTACCTTCATAATGCCTTTGATCCACAGAAGATTTTAGTTTTGAGAAGTCCAGTTAATCCATCTCTTTACTTTTGTTGCCTGTGATTTTAAGTCAACCAAGAAATCACTATCACATCCAATGCCATGAAACTTTTTTCCTTTTTTTTTTTTAAAGAGTTTTATAGTTTGAGGTCTTACATTTAGATATTTGACCCATTTAAAGTTAATTTTTGTACATAGTGTAAAATAAGCATCCAATTGCATTCTATTTTATGTAGTAAATAAGTAACTTTTTAAAATAAATAAAACCTCAGTTATTATCATATGAATAGTTTTGTTAAGGGCAAGGAGCAATAGTTTCTTATTTTTAATAAATACTCCTCTTAAATTCTTATTTACATTGTGGATTTCTGGTCGATCACTCATGCCATGATAAAAAGACTAATACAATGGCAGGTAGAGAGTGATAATTTTGAAATCTGAGGTGACTAAATAATGAGGTCTGACTTCCATACAAGTGAGCGGTTTTAACTTCAGTATCACCTTCCTGACTTTTGAGAGGCAAACTGACTATCATATTTAAGAAACAAGGATATTCTTCATCAAGGATATGAGAAAGCCACAAATTAGATTACATCCATTCCCAGATAAAAACTGACTTAATAATAGTTTGAGATTAATTCAAATATAAGCATTCATAATCATAACCTGTTTAATTTTGTTAACTACAAAAATATACTTAATTTTATCCCAAATACAACTATTTCTGGCTACAAACAAAATCATTTTTAAATACCTAAATGTCTATTTATTGTTCAGAATTGTAAACAACATGAGGGGTGGGGCAGAAAAACATAGGCCAAAGTCTTGCTCTAAGGTCTAGTTAGCAGTAAACCTCAAGCCATTTTTAACCTCAATCATTGCTGGGTTTTGTGAGAAACCTATAAAAACAATCTAACCATTTTAACCTCAAATCATTTCTGGGTTTTGCGAGAAACCTGTAAAAACACATTTAAGTTTTTAAGACATTGGAAACAGAAATTTTAGAAAAGGAATTTGATTTTTAAAATCCTAAAGGTTCTTCACCACTGTACAGTGCATCCATGTAACCAAAAACTATTTGTACCACCCAAAGCTATTAGATTAAAGAAATAAAATAAAATGCAAGAAGAAGGAAACAAAAGGAGCTTAGCAGACTCTGCCTTTCAGCTTCAAATACTAGAATGTGTTTCCTAAACCTAAGAGTATCTTACAAAAAATTAGTATCACAATGAGTCGCTAAAATGGGGATAAAAATATTTATTTTTTATTTTTATTTTTCTGAGTTGGTGTCTCACTCTGTCACCCAGACTGGAGTGTAGTGGCATGCTCACAGCCACCGCAGCCTCAACCTGCTGGACTTAGGTGATCCACCTCAGCCTTCCAAGTAGCTGGAACCACAGACTCACGCCACCACACCCAGCTAATTTTTTATTTATTGGAGGGACGAGGTCTCGCCAAGTTGCCCAGCCTAGCTTCGAACCCTTGAGCTTAGACAGTCCTCTCATCCCGGCCTCCCAAAGTGCTGGGATTACAGACTTGAGCCACCGCACCCGGCCCAACAACATTTTTTTAATAATAGGCAGGCTAGTAGTGCACACTTCAGAATCCCACATTTCTGGTTTAACCAAAGTTGTCTCCACATTGGCTTTTCTCTTCACTCTAATGTTTAAAAACAATGAGGCTTCCTGCAAAGGAAGTAAATAGAGAGATAAATACATAGAGCAATTCATTTTTAAAGTGTTTTTCCGACATTAATATAGTTATACCTTGCTATACAAGTAAAGGGGAGGAATTTCCCCTAATTATCAGGCTCCTTGGCTTTGGCTATTACTGCCTCTTGCCCAGAAATGCTTTGGGTCTGAATAAGCCTGGCAAACCCTCCTTCCCCGTGGATAATCATTAACCAGCAAATCAAATCTCAATCATTTACAATTAGATCATGTTGACTCTTTCTTTCCAGAACTACAGCATAAAAGAGGGAGGAGACAATTAAAAACAAATTAATTTCCTTTGATTTCCTGGAACTGAATAATGTTGGTTTTCTTTCCTTATTTTTCCCAAGAAATAGCCCAAATAATTGTTCTGTGAGATATTACATTATTTTTAAACAATACAGTAATAAACTTCCCTTAGAGATCCTGTCTCCTAAATTAATAACAAATTGATGAAAGGCAAGAAAAAAAAGGTAATCATACACCAACACATTTATTAGGTATACCATTTATTATATGCTTAGCAATGTTGACTAAATTTAGTTAGCTGAATTTGGCTCGAGTTTCCTATAATAGAGCTCAACTTCAGTATCTCTTGCTTTTGATCTTGGCAAATACTTTGTCAATATATTTCAAAAACAAAGTTCATCTCCTGCCTCCAACTGTCCTCTTTCCTCTTTCTCTTTTGTATTCTGTATGTTGGTGTCTATCCCATGGAAAAGCAAGCAGCTGAGATGGGCTTTTTGTTTGTCTGTTTGCCATAGAGACAGGGTCTCTCTCTGTCGCCCAGGCTGGAGTGCACAACCTCAAACTCCTGGACTCAAGCAATCCTCTCACCTCAGTCTCCCAAGTAGCTGGGACTACAGGCATGTGGCCACCTTGCCAGGCTAATTTTAAGCTGAGACTCTTAACTCCTTCTCCTCCCCACCACTAGTACCTTAGCTAGTGGACAGTTAAGAAGCAGTATGGTTTTCAGGTGTTATATCAGATGCTCAGTCATACCATCAGAATTAAAATATTTAACTGCCTGGAAAGCAGCTGTGGGTGGTTAAAACACCAACCTTCTGAATTCTGAGTCATCTCTGGAATGGAATGCAGTGTAAATATGTTGACACCCACCCCATTTATCTCTACCTCTGGAAATTATCTTGCACAAAGCTGGTATTTGACCCTCAGGCTTATTTTCCTGTAAATAACCTTAACAGGTGGGGAGAATTGGACATATTTACAAAAACTCTGAACCACCAGGAAGCTTTAAAGCAAGACCTGGCCGAGCAAGGTAGCTCACACCTATAATCCCAGCACTTTGAGGGAGGCCAAGGTGAGAGGATTGCCTGAGACTGCAGATTCAAGACCAGCCTGGGCAATTTGGCAAGACCTCATCTCTACAATAAATCAAAAAATTAGCCGGGCGTGGTGGCGCATGCCTTTAACTCCAGCTACTTGGAAGGCTGAGGCAGAAGGATCGCCTGAACCCAGTAGGCTGAGGCTGCAGTGGCTGTGCCACTGCACTCCAGACTGGGTGACAGAGTGAGACTCTGACTCAAAAATAAATAAATAAAGCAAACCTGTGCTTCCGTAGTCTACCCATTGTGTCCTATGAAAAGTGTAGCTAAGCTCCAGTGTAGTCTTCTTTGACCTGTCAAAGACCTGTCATCTACATTACAAAATGTAGATACGATGGGGGACCCCCAAAAACATACAATTATATTTTGGAGGACAGAACCCTTGTAGCACAGGTTTCCCCCGCTAGATAAGTGTTCTAGGAATTCATGGGCATCAGTGTACCCACTAGCGTTGTTGTGAGAGGCTGTGTTAGGCTTCCATGAATGTTTTTTTGGCGATTCTTTCCATGTGTTTGCCCATTTCATGATGGGTGTTACGAGAGCACTTGCCCACACTGCTGAGCGTTCAGCAGTTTTTGACCAAAAAATGGAATGACTTTCGTGACCAGTCCTCACTATTCACCTGATCTCACCCCAATGAACTTTTTTTCGTTTTGTTTTCCTGATGAAAAGAAACTCATCAAAGAGAAATGTTTTGCCAATGTGGAAGAGGTAAAACAAAAAACAGCAGAAGCACTAAAAGGCATCAAAATCAGTGAGTTCAAAAACTGTTTTAAGCAGTGGAAAAAGTGTCTTGATAGGTGTATTGCATCAAATGGAGAATACTTTGAAGGCGACTAAAGCTTACACGTGTAGGAATAAAATTGCAATTTTTTTATGGATAAATTCTGGTTTTTAGAGGTGTCTCCTCTCACATGTCTCTTAAAAGGAATTAAAATACTGGCAGCTGGCACTGATAACTAATGCTCGATGATTTATGTATATAATTCTACTCTAAACTTTCCAAAGCCATTCTGTCCTTGTGATGTCATCCTTCTATCATTTTGTTTCTGTACTATCTTTCTGCAGCATAAGTTAACAAGTGCTCAAGGTATAAAATTTATTATAATGCTAATATGAGTGAGTAAAATAATTTAAGGATTAAAAATTAAGTTAAAAGCAATGTTATGTTTGAGTTATTTCCCGTTATTCTAGAATCACTTCCTCCATTTAGTTTATTGCTCGTCAATTTAAATACATACTTAGCAATCATTTTTGTTACTACTCAGTTTAGTATTATGATCTCAGTACGAAGAGGTATCTGAGGGAAAAAAAGGTGGGAGAAAGAATTACATCAATGAAATTATGCAAATAATCAATAGTAGAGCCAAAACTGGAATAGATTCTCTTTCTTCTGTTTGTTTGTTTTTTTTTCTTTTTGAGTTGGAGTCTCACTCTGGCGCCCAGGCTGGAGGGCAGTGGCCACTCCCGGCCACCGCAGCCTCGACCTGCTGGGCTCCGGCGATCCTTCTGCCTCAGCCTTCCAAGTAGCTGGAACTACAGGCATGCGCTACCACACCTGGCTGACTTTTTGATTTATTGTAGAGATGAGGTCTTGCTACCCAGGTGGGTCTCGAACCCACGGGCTCAGGCAATCCACTCACCTCAGCCTCCCAAAGGCGCAGGATTATAGGCTGAGCCACCGAGCCCAGCCTTCTGTTTGTTTCTTAACACATGCTAATCAAAGTAACCTATTCCCAAAGTAAAATAAAACCAAACACCTCCATTCAAGGGGTATTTACTCTTCTTCACTGGTGATATTTTATATCTGGAATTTAACATCATCCTCTACCAATAGTGTATCATTTCTTTTCATTTGACAGCCAGGTCCAATTAGCTTCGCAAATAATTTTCTTTTTATTTCTAGACAGTGGCAGTGTAGGAAAAAATCCTACTTCTTGTCATTGCTATTAAAACTATACTGGATGGCCAGGCATGGTGACTCACACTTGTAATCCCAGCACTTTTGAAGGTCAAAGTGGGAGAATCACTTGGGACCAGGAGTTTGAAACCAACCTAGGCAACATAGCAAGACCTTGTTTCTAAAAATAAAAATAGATAAATAAATAAACAAACACATAAACAAATAAGCCAGACATGGTAGGGGGCACCTGTAGTACTAACTACTCAGGTAGCTGAGACAGAACGATTGCCTGAGCCCAAGAGGTCAAGGCTGCAGTGAGCCATGATCATGCCACTGCACTCCAGCCTGGGCAACAGAGTGAGACCTTGAGTAAAAAATAAAAGTTAAAATTTAAAAAAAGAGCTTTCTACAAGGCAGGTGAGTTAAGTTCTGACAAGTTTCTCAGTGTTGGGAGACGTTATTACATATAATTTCACCAATAACATTTTCTCCAACATAGAGAGAGGTTCCCTAGCCGACCTATAACCTCATGTTGAGAACTTAATATGAAATACCCAAACCTCATTTGACCACATCATGGAAAGGAAAGCAAAACTTGCCAAAGTTTAAGTGCCCATACCCATCTGTCATATCAGGAAACTGGGCTAAATGACGTTAAGGTCACTGGAATCCTTTTGAGTCCATTTACTGAGTTTTGCATTCTATAATGTTTTAATTAAGATCTTACACAGAAATGGAACATATCTTTAGAAATTTATTTTACATATTTGCTCATAATGAGATTTTTCTTTTAAAAGAGCTTCTTTTTTCCCATGTCCCCACCATCTTACTCAGGGTAGTTTAAGCTGATTTTATGTATTAAATCATCCAAGGAACAGTTCATTTCCTACTAAATAAAACAGGAACCCAGATCCAGAAGTTGGCTGTCTTTCTTTGGGTATCTAAAAGAGTCAAGGCTATAGTCCAAATTTGCAATGAGGTTACAAGCCCAATATTGAATTATATGATCTTATTTGGAAATACACTACTTAGATGATCATTCTCCTTTCTTTATTTAGTGACTAGAGAACTATATGTGGCTGGTCATTTACATTTCTTATTAAATAGAAATGCAAGAATAGTGCTCCAGAATGAGTCAGTCTGTAATGTTTACTGAGTGAAAAATAGCTACAGATTTTTAAAGTGGGAGTATAAGGAAATAGAATGGAAATAAAAGATATACAACCCTTCTGGGCAACTTTCAATCTCATAGAAATTCACAACTAAGCATAGAAGTTGGTGACATACAAATTAATACTATCAGGCTATATGTAGTTATTGGAGTTACTGAGACTGATTGGAATGAGAATAAAAAAATATCTGAACAGAGTGAGTGTTTAAAAATTTTTATAGAAAAGTGAGGGAGATACATGGTTATGTGGAAGAAGGATGAAAGTTCTGAGTAGCAGGAATGGAATGTGTCATGACTCTGAGCCAGGTGAGAGTATGCAAAGAATAAATAAATAATTTAGCTGGACACAGTGGCTCATGCCTATAATCCCAGCACTTTGGGAGTTGGGAGGATAAGGCAAGAGGGTTGCCTGAGACCCGGGGTTGGAGACTAGACTGGGCAACTTGGCAAGACCTCTTCTCTACAATAAATGAAAAAACTAGCTGGGCATGGTGGCACATGCCTGTGGTTCTAGCTACTCAGAAGGCTGAGGCGGAAGGATAACCTGAGCCCAGCAGGTCAAGGCCACAGTGCCTGTGATTGTGCCACTGCACTCCAACCTAGGCAACACAGTGCGACTCCAACTCAAAAAAAAAAAGATAATTCAATTTAGAAGAGATAATGAATTTGCCTTTCAGTGTTCAGTATCTTATTAACTCTCATTCACTTTACTCATTCAGTAAATACTGAGTGCCTACTATGTAACAGTCATTGTATTAGACATCATGTACAATTATAAATGTCATTACTATGATGATGAGTTCCAAATAATTACCCATTTCCAACTTTATTCTTGTCATCTCTAACCACACACTGGTGTAACCCAAGCACCATTCCACTTTAGCATGGAAGGAAGTCTTCCTCAAGTTCATTCTGTCATAACAGTGTAACTGTTAGCTGGTCAGGCATTCTGCACAGAATCCCCAGAGAATGGCAAATTCACATTTTCCTTCTGGTTCAGTTCTTCTATTCCAACCAATAGAGATTTGAGAGTGACTTCTTAAGCCTATTGCTCTGACCATTATCCCCTGTTCTATCTACAAATGTAAGACTTGCATTCTAGTATCTCAGCATGTACCCCAAGGCTATCTCCTATCTCAACAGAGAGCACGCCTTAAATTTTTGTTCTTTATGTGCCATTTTTGCCCTCTCACACAGTCACTCTGTTCTTTTTAAGCCTTACCTCCTATACAGTTAGGGGATATGCTCAAATGTATAAGCCAGAACCTCAACTACAGTGGCTTATTCCCATAGGGATTTGTTTATATAAAGCATAAGAATCCACAATAGCAAAAACATGGGACCAACTGTGCTGCCTGTCGAAAGTGGATTGGATAAAAAACACATGGTGCATATACACGATGAAATATTACACAGCCATAAAGAAGGACAAAATTATGAGCTTCACAGCAACTTGGATAGATTTGGAGTCTATAATACTGAGTGATCTATCACAGAAACAAAGAACTGAGTACCACATGTTCTCACTCATAAGGCAGACCCTGAACAAATATCATAATACTATAAGAAAGGGATTGGCAGTAGTGGGAAACTGCCAGAGAGGAGGGCACACTTCACCAATGATGGTACCTGATCTCAAACCAGGCCAAGTGGGGAGCAAAAGGAGACCAAAACTTTACCTGTACAAATGACCATTTGTGTACCTAATCCTGAATTGTACCCCACATCTTTAAAATAAAATTTAAAAAATATAAAAATATATATATATATTTTAAGCAATAAGAATCCTAGGGATGGGTCATTCAAGGATTACTCTGAGGAAGTAAGCATCCTTTATCTTCCTGCTTCTCCATTCCTTAGCACTGGTTGCTACAGTCTCAAGTATTATATGCATTCCAGGTAGGAAGAAGCAGGAAGCAGATGATTTCTACTTAGCCACATCTCATTAGCTGAACTAAGTCACATGACTATCATTAACTGCAAGAAAGTCTGGGAGGGCAATTTCTAGTTGGAGGAAAGGGAAGGTAGAAGGGGATTGGAATGAGTGTTGAGTGAGCCCCTGCCACATATTCCAACTTCAAAGTCCTATCTCCTCCTGTCTTATTTCTCTGTATGAGTCATCACTCATTCTTAACAGCATCTGCAACTGCAGTCGAATGGGTTGGGCATAGAGTAATTCCCCCTTATGGTCTGCCTTCCACAGTTTCAGTTATTCATGGTCAACTACAGTTCCAAAAACATTAAATGAAAAATTCCAGAAATAAATAATTCATGAGTTTTAAATGGTGCTCTGTTCTGAGTAACAAAATGAAATCTGGCATAGATCCACTCTGTCCCTTCTTCATCAGAAGAAAAAGAATGTGTACAGTACAATAAGATATTTTGAGACAGAAAGAGACCACATTCACATAACTTTTATTATAGTATATTGTTATAATTTTTCTATTTTATTTTATTATTGTTAATCTCCTACTGTGACCAACTTCTAAATTAAACTTAATTATAGGAATGTATTATCAACTGAAGAATGATTAGAGTCATAAGTTTCAAAGAGGTGGCCTTTCTGTCAGGCTGGGAAGCATAGCCTTCTGTCAGAAGCCAGAAACAGGCACTTTTTTTTTTTTTGCGTTGGAGTCTCACCCAGGCTGGAGTGCTGTGGCATGCTCACGGCCACCTGAGAGTTGACCTGCTGGGCTCCAGCGATCCTTCAGCCTCAGCCTTCCAAGTTGGGAACTACAGTTCCAAGTAGTCCAAGTAGTTCCAAGTAGTTCCAAACCAGGACTTCAGGCGGGCACTACCACACCCAGCTAATTTTTTGATTTATTGTAGAGACAAGGTCTCATCATGTTGCCCAGGCTGGTCTCGAACCTGAGGGCTCAGGCAATCCTCTTGCCTCAGTCTCCCAAAGTGTTGGGATTACAGACTTGAGCCATTGTGCCTGGCCAGAAACAGGTACTTTGAAAAAGGGCAAAAGGAACAGGAATTTATGCTGTAAAGAGTCGCCAAATATATATATTTAATAAGATGTGGGAGGAGTCATGAATATTTATGAAAGAATTATGCTAATATAATTGAGCATCATGCCCCTTCATGAGTCACATGTACAAAAAATAGCAGTGTTAGCATTATCTGAGGGTAAAGTTTTCAGCCTTCTGTCATCAAAAGGTGAGCCAGAGGACATGAAAACCCTCACTGCATCCTTTGTAGGCTAGCCAGAACCACTCTGTGGTCAGTGGTCTCTCATAAGGAAGGAATGCTGCTCATTTTTTTGTTCACATTGCAAATGGGAAGAGCAACATTAGGTGGTTGAAAGAGCTGGTTTCTGGCTGGGCGCCATGGCTCACCCCTATAATCCCAGCACTTTGGGAGGCTTAGGTGAGAGGATTGTCTGAACCCACGGGTTCGATACCAGCCTGGGCAACTTGGAAAGACCTCGTCTCTACAATAAATCAAAAAATTAGCAGGGTGTGGTGGCACGCGCCTGTAGTGCCAGCTACTTGTTAGTCGGAGGCGGAAGCATCGCCGGAGCCCAGCAGATTGAGGCTGCAGTGGACGCCAGCCTGCCACTGCACTCCAGCCTGGTTTACAGAGTGAGATGCTGTCACAAAAAAAAAGAAAGATAAAGTTGGTTTCTGTTTGGCCCTTAGGGAAGAAAGTCTAATGGAGGTTAACGAGGGAGAGGGGCATAGCAAGGCATGTCTAACTTCCTGTCATGTCATGTCCGGGAACTAAATTTCCAAATTTTCTCTAGTGTCACCTTGGCGAAGAAGAGATCCATTCAGTCAGTTGGGGGAGTTTAGGATTTTATTTTTACTTCTCAATATTTATAGGAAAACACATAGTACAATCAACCCTTGATATTTGTGGGGAATTGGTTCCAGGTCATTGCTACCGCTAAACTCCCTGTGGATACTAAAATCTGCAGAAGCTCAAGTCCATTATAAAAAATGGCTTAAACCAGGTACTCATGCCTGTAATCCCAACATTATAGGAGGCCAAGGTGGGAGGATCCCTTAAGCCCAGGAGTTGAAGGTTGCTGTGAGCTGTGATGGCACCACTGCACTCCAGCCTATGACAGAGCAAGAATCTATCTCAAAAAACAAACAAACAAAAAACCCTAAATATTTGCATATAACCTAAGCACATTACCACACACTTTATGTCAACTCTAGATTACTTATAATACCTAATACAATATAAATGCTATGTAAGTAATTGTTACACTGTATTATTTTTCGTTTGCTTGCTGGGTTTTTTTTTTTTTTTATTAATTAAAAAAAAGTTTCAAGCCACAGTTGATTGAACCCACGGATGTCAAACCCATGGATAGAAAGCACTGTAAGGTCAACGAAACCAGACCAGGCGAAACGGCAACAAAGGAGCCACGAAAAACTTAGCGCAATCCCGGGCGAGGTTCTCCGGTCCATATAGCCGTGGGCCACAGAAGTCGCGCCCAGCATAGATGGGCCACAGGTTTATAAAGGGCGCGCTGAGAAAGCTGTGAGGGGGATTGGGGAGAGCGATTATTGGTTGGGACAGCAGTCACGTGAACGGGGTTGCTAGAACCGCTGTAGCAGGTACTGGGTGGTTTTGTGATTGGGGTCTTAGTTCTAGTAGCTCATTTTTGCTGGCTCACTTCCGCCCATTATTCTCCTAGTCCGGGTTGGAGCCACCTTGTTGAGGCCCGCCCCGCCCTCCTGTACCTCCGACTTTACAAGCACTGATTGTTCTGGACTATCCACGGTTTCAGCATCCACTGAGGGTCTTGGAATATATCCCCCAAAGGAAGGGCAACAAGGGAACGACTGTGTTTGGTGCTGAGGGACTGAGGGCTGCTTCTGATTGAGAGATGAAATGAAGAGCTTTTAGGATAATCTGGTCTCAAGCACAGAACATTTGAAATGTATTCAAACCTTCCTCTGTGAAGATTTATCTCTTCCTAGCATTTCTCCTGTTCTTTATTATGCTAAAAATGTGTCTGTTGTCCTTTCAGCCTGAAGCTTGGTGGAAAAGGCCACTATCTAATACTTTAGTCTCGGTAAATGTCAGACTCTACAATAGGAGGAAAAGGTTGGAAATAGAATCACCCTTTCGATGCTTGGTATTTTCACTTGGATATATAATTATCCCATCAAATTTCACAGATGTAAAGCTTAAGTCCTTACCCTATTCTTGCCCTTCTGTAAGTACTTCTTTGCCCCTACAAATTCTTCCCACATTAGGCTTTCCTATTTTTGTTAATGGCACTATTTAATCACTCAGGCCACAATGCTCAGATTTATCTTGACAACTTCTCTATCATATTTTTCCCTAGCCAGCAGATTCACAAGACAAGTTTTTTTCTTCTTCTTCTTCCTTTCTAATATCTCTTTTATCCGTCCTTTCTGTTCTCTTTGCTACCACTGGAGATCAGGTCCTCATCTTAAATATGGAAGCAAACTCCTAACTCATTTCCCTGCCTCAGTGTCTCTCTCTTTCACTCTAGTAAACAATCAAACATATTTGGATCACTTTCTAAAGTATTCTGTTAAAGCCTTCATGCATCCAGAAGAGGCCCAAAAATAATCAGTTACCGTGGAATTGTTTTTAAAATGTACATGTTAACAGAAAAACAAAACACTATAAAATATTTTAGAGGTTTATTCTGAACCAGTATGAGTGGCCATGACCTGGGAAACAGTCTCAGGGGGTTCTGAGAAAGTGTACCCAAGGTGATCGGGTTACAGTTTGGTTTTGTACATTTTAGAGAGGAGCTACAAGCAAAGACATAAATCAATACATGGAAGGCATACACTGGTTCAGTCCAAAAAGGTGGGACATCTCAAAGTGGGAGTGACTTACAAATCATAGGCAGATTTTAAGGATTCTTCAGTTGACAATAGGCTGAGAGAGCTAAGCTCTTGTCTAAAGACTTGAAGTCAATAAAAAGAAATGCTTACGTTAAGATAAGGGGGATTCTGTAAGCCAAGCCCTTTGTTATATAGCTGAAATCTCATAGGCAGCAACCCTCAGAGAAAATAGATGGTAAATGTCTTTTCAGACCTTAAAAATCTCAGACTCAGTTAATCTCTTCTAAACCTGGAAAAGGTCTAGAAAGGGAAGGCCTGCCTGCATTGTTGGAGATTCTCTCCAGATGCAAATTTTCCCTGCAAAAGACAGTTTGCAGGACCATTTCAAAATATGTCAAATAAATATATTTAGGGGTAAAATATTTGGATTTTCTACAGGGTCTGGTCTCCATCATGTGATGTTATACCAGATTCAGGTTGGAAAGTAAGCCACATTATACTAGGATAATAATTTTAAAAAATTTAACAGAATTTTACGTTTTGTAGGGTGTGACTTAGCCCCTGCATTGCAGGGCCTTAGGTCTTGTTTATAATTTGGTATCTTATTGTTCAAAGATTCTGTTTTGTCAGTTTTATGAGCTCTATTTTAACTTAAACTCCAAAAGGGAGTGGATATAATGGCATGTGTCTGACCTGCCTTTTCATCACAGCTGGGAATTCAGTTTTTCAGGTTTCTCTAGGGTCTCCTAGGCCAAGAGGGGGTTCATTCAATCAGTTGGTAGTGCTTAGGATTTTATTTTTGGTTTACACATGACATTAAACATCTCATTTTCCTACAAAACATTCAGTTATTATTATTATTATTATTATTTTTTGAGTTGGAGTCTCTCACTCTTGTCGCCCAGGCTGGAGTGCAGTGGTACGCTCACGACCACCGCAGCCTCAACCTGCTGGGTTTAGGTGATCCTTCCACCTCAGCCTTACAAGTAGCTGGAACTACAGATGCACACCACCACGCCCAGCTGGTTTTTGTTATTTATTGTAGGGACAAGGTCTTGCCAAGTTGCTCAGGCTGGTCTTGAACCCCTGGACTCAGGCAACCCTCTCGCCTCCGCTTTCCAAAGTGCTGGGATTACAGGCTGAGCCACCGTGCCCAGCCCACTTGCTAAACTTTTAATGGAGGGCCAGGGCTATTAAAAGGGATCTGCTAAATGAAGCTCTGAGGTTTCTTTCTAGAATAAAGACATCCATGATAGGTCATCTGTAGTTTTTGTAAAGTGGAGCAGTAACTTATATAGAGTTATGGAATCAGTGAAGAATCCACCTAGATGTCAGTGACTTTACCCTACTCTTTTACTGTTACTCATAGATTTGATAAGTTGTTTTCTGTTGTCTGAAGTTTTGCTTTGTTTTTTAGCAACTCACCTCTATATCGATCTTCCAAAGTATTAAATTTGTTACAGAAAACTTTGACCAGCTGTGTGCATGGGACTGGGGGGGAGGGCGGCTTATACCTCTTAATACTGTGGAACTGTAACCACTTTTGTTTCTGCACTTATATTATACTGGTTTACATACTGTTTAATTAAAGTCTATAGGGTTTGAGTTTAGGTAAGAGCAAGCACACTCTTCCCAGTCTTTCCCATTGAATGTGGCTGTAAAATCTGAACAGAATGCAAGAAGTAGCGGTTTATCTAAAAGTGAATAATAATAGGCAGATTTAAGTGAGAGGAGTCCAGAATGTGGAGTATCACTAACTGAAGTGGCACTGAGTCTACCAGTTTTTTCCTCCAGTCCTCCCAAGGCTTATCCCCACAGGTGGGGACAGCTGTGGAGGTTTACAACAGAGTGGTATAAGTAGAGCTCCACCTTTCAGGCCAGAAAACCAGAAAAAGGGAGTCCAGAAAACTGGAAAGTACTGGGTAAGAAAAGTGCTCCAAAAAGTAACCCCAAAAAGTTATTTATGAATGCCAAACTCACTCCAAAGTTGCACATACATAGAACTGACCTTAATCAGCATTTATATGATGTTTACAAGACTTTGAAAACATTAACAGATAATGACCTGCCCCATGATCATACTGACCACTGGGAGGTGCACACATGGGACAGATCCAAATAGTAAAGCAAAGTATTTGAAAATGAAATTGGTGTTGGAACCACAGCTCACTGAAGAAAGGTTGGAAATTGTGACCTGAACCTAACCAGATTGATTGCCTGCTAAAACAAAAATAGCCACATTTTCCATTTACACAAGGTCCAGCATCTCATAACATGATATTCAAAATTCTCAGCATACAATTCAAAATTACTTGATATCAAAGAATCAGGAAAATTTCAATTTGAATAGGAAAAGACAATTTTCAGATGCCAAATAGAGATGATATGGATGTTAGAATTACATCTATAAAAAGTCTCTAAACGCAGTGGCTCAAGTCTGTAATTCTAGTACTTTGGGAGGCCAAGGCAAGAGGGTTGCCTGAGTCCAAGGGTTCAAGACCAGCCTGGGCAACTTGGTGAAAACTCATCTCTACAATAAATCAAAATATTAGCCAGGCGTGGTGGCGTGCACCTGTAGTGACAGCTACTTGAAAGGATGAGGTGGAAGGATCGCCTGAGCCCAGCAGGTCGACGCTGGGGTGGTCATGAGCGTGCCACTGCACTCCAGCCTGGGCAACAGAGTGAGATTCTGACTCAAAAAATAAAAAAAAATTAAAAATAAAAGTATTTAAAGCAGCTATTATATAATGCTCCAACAAACAATCACAAACACACTTGAATCACCTAGACAATTAGAATGACTCAGCAAAGAAAAAGAAGATATTATAAGGCCAGGTGAAGCAGCTCACGCCTGTAATCCCAACACTTTGGGAGATGAGGTAAAAGGATTGCCCGAGGCCAGGGATTCAAGATCAGCTTGGGCAACTTGGCGAGACTTTATCTCTACAATAAATCAAAAAGTTAGCCAGGCATGGTGGCACGTGCCTGTAGTCTCAGGTACTTAGAAGGCTGAGGTGGAAGGATCTCCTGAGCCCAGCAGGTCGAGGCTGCGGTAGCCGTGTGCTCCAGCCTGGGTAACAGAGTGAGACTCCAACTCAAAAATAAAATAAAATTTAAAAATATATTATGAAGATCCAAATGGAAGTTTTAGAAATGGAAATAAAAGTAACCAAAATAAACTAATTGGCTGGGCTCAATAGCAGAATTAGATAATAAAGTAAAGACTCAATGGACTTGAAGATAGGTAGATATAAATTATTCAATTAGAACAACAAAGAGAAAAAAGAGTGAAAAGCATGAACTGAGCCTTGAGAACTTGTAGGATTTTTTTTTTTTTTTTTTGACAGAGTCTCACTCTGTCGCCCAGACTGGAGTGCAGTGGCTGCTCCCGGCCACCGCAGCCTCAACGGGTTGGGCTCTGGCGATCCTTCTGCCTCAGCCTTCCAAGTAGCTGGAACTACAAGCGCGCTACCACACCCGGCTAATTTTTTGATTTATTGTAGAGATGAGGTCTCGCCAAGTTGCCCAGGCGGGTCTCGAACCCGCAGGATCAGGCAATTCACTCACCTCAGCCTCCCAAGGCGCGGGATTACAGGCTGAGCCACTGAGCCCCGCTGAGAGTTTGTAGGATAATAACAAAAGACTTAACCTTTGTTTAATTAGAATCTCAGGAGGAGAGAAGACTGTGTTGCTAAAAACATATTAGAAGAAATGATGGTTGACAGTTCCACAAAAAAGGCATCTAGATTGTAAATAAGCACATGAAAAGACATTCAATATCTTCATCCATTAGTGAAATGAAAATCAAAACCACGATGGACTACCATTTTGCCCCTATTAAAATGGTCTTAAAAATTACTGACAATAGCCGGGCTCGGTGGCTCAGCCTGTAATCCCGCGCCTTTGGGAGGCTGAGGTGAGTGGATTGCCTGAGCCAGCGGGTTCGAGACCCGCCTGGGCAGCGAGACCTCATCTCTACAATAAATCAAAAAATCAGCCGGGCGTGGTTGCGCGTGCCTGTAATTCCGGCTACTAGGAAGGCTGAGGCGGAAGAATCACTGGAGCCCAGCGGGTCGAGGCTGCGGTGGCCGGGAGCGGCCACTGCACTCCAGTCTGGGCGACCGAGTGAGACTCCAACTCAAAAAAAAAAAAAATACTGACAATGCCAAGTGCTGATAGGAATGAAGTACAACTGGGACTCTCATACCTTGCTGGCGGGAAGACAAAATGGGACAGCCACTCCTGAAAACAATCGGGCAGTTGCTTAGAAAGTTAAACATCAATTTACCCACCAAAATTACCCTGGCAATTGAATTTTGGTGTAGACATCCTCAAGAAACAGAAACTTATGTTCACACAAAAGCCTGTATATGACAGTTTATAGCACTCTATTCATTTTTTTTCTGGTTTTAATAACATTCGTTTCTTTTTAAATATTTCTTTATGTCAGTAGCTTTAGGGAGTACCAATAGTTTTTGGTTACATGGATGCATTGGATAGTGGCAAAGAAGTCTGTGCTTTGGCCAAGCGTTATGGCTCAAACCTGTAATCCCAGCACTTTGGGAGGCCGAGGTAAAGGGATTGCCTGAACCCACAGGTTCAAGAACAGCCTAGGCAACTTGGTGAGACCTTAATTCTACAATAAATCAAAAAATTAGCCGGGCATGGTAATGCACACCTGTAGTTCCAGCTACGTAGAAGGCTGAGGTGGAAGGATTGCTAGAGCCCCGCAGGTCATCACTGAGGTGTCCGTGAGCATGCCACTGCACTCCAGCCTGGGTGACAAAGTGAGACTCCAACTCAAAACAAACAAAAAAAAGAGTCTAGGCTTTAAGTATACCCATTATTTCCACCTGTGCACATTGTACCTGAAATGATTTTTCATCCTTCCACTTCTTACCACCCTCCCCCTTCTGAGTCTCCAGTGTCCATTATGTACCATATTCTATGACACTGCAGATTCTTAGTTTAGCTCCCACTTATAAGTGAGAACATGCAGTATTTGGTTTTCATTTCCTGCATTAGTTCACTTAGGATGATGTTCTCCAATTCCATCCAAGTTGCTGCAAAATATATTATTTCCTCATTTTTGATGGCTGAATAGTATCCCATGGTGTATATACATACCACATTTTTATTATCCACCGATCAGCTGATGGACCTTTAGGTTGATTACACAATTTTTTTTTTAGTTGGAGTCTCACTCTGTCGCCGAGGCTGGAGTGCAGTGGCACACTCATAGCCACTGCAGCCTCTATCTGCTGGGCTCAGGAAATCCTTCCATCTCAGCCTTCCAAGCAGCTGGAACTACAGGCACACACTAACTACCACGCTAGCTAATTTTTTGATTTATTGTAGAGGTCACGCCAAGTTGCTCAGGCTGGTCTCGAATGCCTGGACTCAGGCTGGTCACGAATGCCTGGGCTCAGGCTGGTCTCAAATGCCTGGGGTTAGGCAATCCTCTCACCTCTGCTTTCCCTAAAGTGCTGGGATTACAGGCTTGAGTCAACACACCCGGTCCCCCTGCCCCGCCTTTTTTTTTTTTTTTTGAGTTGGAGTCTTACTTTGTCTCCCAGGCTGGAGTGCAGTGGCATACTCATGGCCATCCCAGTGTCGACATACTGGGCTCAGGTGATCCTTCCACCTCAGCCTTCCAGGTAGCTGGAAACACAGGCATGTGCCATCACACCCAGCTAACTTTTTGATTTATTGTAAAGACTAGGTATTGCCATGTTGCTCAGGCTGGTCTTGAATCCCTGAGCTCAGACAATCCTCTCACCTCAGCCTCCCAAAGTGCTGGGATTCCAGGCTTGAGTCACTGCGTCCGGCCAGTTATATATCTTTGCAATTGTGAAATGTGCTGTGATGAACATGGGAGCACAGATGTCTTTTTGGCATAATGACCTCTGTTCCTTTGGGTAGAGACCTAATAGAGGAATTGCTGGATCAAATGGTAGATCTACTTTTAGTTCTTTGAGAAATCTCCATACTGATTTCCATGGAGATTGCACTAATTTACACTCCTACCTTTTTCACTGCAGCTGTGCCAGCATTTATTTATTTTTTAAATAATGGACATTCTGACTGGCGTTAGAATCTTATCGTGTTTTTAATTTACATTCCCCTGATTATTAGTGATGTTGAGCATTTTTTCATATTTGTTGGCCATTTGTATATCTTCTTTTGAGAGATATCTGTGTCATTTACTCACTTTTTAATGGGGTCATTTATAGCACTCTAGCTGGAAACAAATATCCTTCAGTAGGTGAATAAATAAACAAGCTGAGACATATTCATATAGTACAATATTTGGTTGTTGTTGTTGTTGACTTGGAGTCTCACTCTGTCACCCAAACTGGAGGGCAGTGGCCGCTCCTGGCCACTGCAGCCTCGACCTGCTAGGCTCTGGCGATCCTTCCGCCTCAGCCTTCCAAGTAGCTGGAACTACAGGTGCACACTATCACACCGGCTAATTTTTGATTTATTGTAGAGATGAGGTCTCGCCAAGTTGCCCAGGCAGGTCTCGAACCCGCGGGCTCAGGCAACATATAATACAATATTACATAGCAATAAAAAGGAGCAAGCTATTGAAACACACAGCAATCTGGATGAATTTTTTTTTGAGTCAGAGTCTCACTCTGTTGCCCAGACTGCAGTGTAACGGCATGCTCACAGCAACCGCAGCCTCGACCTGCTGGTCTCAGGAGATCCTTCCACCTCAGCCTTCCAAGTAGCCGGAATTACAGGCGGGTGCTACCACGCCCAGCTAATTTGTGATTTATTATAGAGATGAGGTCTTGCCAAGTTGCCCAGGTTGGTCTCAAACTGGTGGACTCAGGTAATTCACTCACCTCGGCCTCCCAAAGTGCTGGGATTATAGGCTGAACCACCAAGCCTGGCCTGGATGAATCTTAAAACCGTTATGCTGGTTGAAAAAAAAAAACAGCCTTAAAAGGTTGCTTACTATATGCATTTATCTATATGATCTTCATGATGACAAAACTGTAGCATTAAAGAACAGATTAGTGGTTGCCTGGGTAGGAATAGGAGGAGGATGTAACTATAGAATGACAGTATGAGGGACTTTTTTTTTTGAGTTGGAGTCTCATTCTGTCACCCAAGCTGGAGGACAGTGGCACACTCCCAACCACTGCAGCTTCGACCTGCTGGGCTCAGGCGATCCTTCCGCCTCAGTCTTTCAAGTAGCTGGAACCATGCCCAGCATGAGGTACTTTTTAGGGGAGTGGAAATTTTCTGTATCTTGGTTGTGGTTTTACTAACCTCTTCATGAGTTAAAATTCATAGAAGTGTATAACAAAAAGTCAATTTTAGTATACGATAATTTTTTTTTAAAGGAAAAGCTGTATAATTACAATAACAAGTGTTTTTAGTGCAAACAATTCAATTGACAGGAGTAGAAGAGATCCAGAAAGTAGACAAGGCATGAGCAGTTTGCATGACAGCCTGTCATGGGCCTCTGTCAGAACACTTTTGAGAGAATGGAGAGGATTGTGTCATCTGGAAATTTGATTAAAAAGAGGTCTGTTGGAGAGCCTTTACTGTACTTCTATAACTTCATTTTATTTTCTTTAAAATATATACTCTAATGGTCTGAATTCTCTGGGTTAAAAATCTGCATATAAGTGTCCTTCAATTCTTCTTTTGACTCCTGAAAGACTTTTCCAGTGCACGCAAATACCCAGATATACTTCTCTCAGGGCTGTTTCAGATTCTTCCCTCAAAGTTCTCAGTTCCTCTGTCATTACTGTCATGAAAGTTGATGACCTCTGTTACCCTCTGTGGCCAGATAATTTGTGTGGTCAGAGTACAACCAAGATCATTAAGGACCATGCTCTCCTCTACTGACTGGAAGCAACCTGCCAATGCTGACTGTCACTGCTAAGAGGGCATATCCATTTCACAGCACGAATTATGGAGATCAGTATGGCAATTCCATAGGAGCATCCACATGCTCTCAGAAAATAATTCTGAACACAGGCTTTACTTAGGCCAGACTTCCAAAAGTTTCCTTCTGAGACAGATCAAGAGACACCTATCATCAAAACTCTGGTTATTGGCCAGGCACAGTGGCACAAACCTGTAATCCTAGCACCTTGGAAAGCTGAGGTGAGGGGATTGCCTGAGCCCACAGGCTTGAGAAACAGTCTGGGGAACTTGGCAAGACCTCATCTCTACAATGCATACATAAAAATTAGCCAGGTGTGATAGCATGCACCTAAGTTTCCAGCTACTTGGAGGGCTGAGGCACAAGGATCACTGGAACCCAGCAGGTCAACACTGCGGTGGCCGTGAGTGTACCACTGCACTCCAGCCAGGGCGATGAAGTGAGACTCTAACTCAAAAAACAAACAAACAAAAAAACCTCTGATTACCTCAGTATTTCCCTGCATCTATCATCTCTGCCTTCTCCAAAAGTTTCAAAGAAAGAATGGATCCTTCTCAAACACTAGCAACCCTCCTATATTCTGAATTCCACTTCCTTCTTGCAGTCAAAATCTCCTTCCCCAATTCTCCTGATGTCCAATGGAACATTCTGTAACCATTTAAATCATTTTGCACTGAGTGAAGTATGGGTACATATGTTTTATACTTTATCTGTAGACATATATTAAATTGTTTTCACTGCCTCTTTCAGAGTGAACAAAGAATTTTACATTTTCTAAAGGGATTTCTTTTCTTTTCTTTTTTTGAGTTGGAGTCTCACTCTGTCGCCCAGACTAGAGTGCAGTGGCCGCTTCCGGCCACCGCAGCCTCGACTGCTGGGCTCCGGTGATCCTTCCACCTCAGCCTTCCAATTCC
>NW_007247449.1:622267-633603 GCF_000164805.1 Carlito syrichta
CAGGCGGGTCTCAAACCCGCGGGCTCAGGCAATCCACTTACCTCAGCCTCCCAAAGGCACGGGATTACAGGCTGAGCCACCGAGCCCGGCTAAGAGATTTATTTTCTACTACCTTATTATTGTTATTGCTTTACTCAAAAGCTTTTCTAATTAATATGTAGACATTTAATCTATGTGTAACATCTGACAAGAGTGTTTCTGTCAGCCGGGTGCAGTAGCTCATGCCTGTAATCCCAGCGCTTTGGGAGGCCAAGGTGAGAGGATTGCCTGAGCCCACGGGTTTAAGACCAGCCTGGCATAGTGGCACATGCCTGTAGTTCCAACTACTTGGAAGGCTGAGACAGAAGGATCGCTTGAGCCCAGCAGGTTAAGGCTGCGGTGGCCCCGTTAGTATGCCACTGCCCCCCAGCCTGGGTGACAGTGAGACCCCCAACTCAAAAAAAAGAGTATTTCTGTCTATTTAACCCAACATGTGGGACTCTCATGCCATTTAGTTTGCATAGAAAAGAACACTGAGGTGAACAGAACTGACATTAGAGGATGGAATGCCCTCAAAAATCCTCCAATGAAAAGGAGTTTTCCCTTGTGACCATGGGCACTTAAAATACAGGGTTGAGGAGAAATCAGTTAGGCCCAGATCATGACTATGGCATTTGATCTGTTTCTGAAGAACTCTGTATGGTTGTGATTTACATGATGAGGGGAAGTTGCAGGAAGAAATCTTGAGCTGGGGAAATAGAAAGAAACTACAATTATCTTCAGCTGTCCCAACCCTGACTGAATAACTCTACTAGGAGACAGAGCATGGGACCTCTCTGTCCAAGAATGGACATTATGGAAGCCACTGCATCACTCTACTCTTACACTTTTATACCCACTTCTTGGCAGTTGGGGCTTTGAATTCATCAGATTCAAGTCTGGACTCATGTGGAAGATCTAATGATACATAGCAAGGCAAAGCATGCAAATAATAAGAAATGATGTGAATGCTGTGTTAGTTTCTAAATTAGGCACTTTGCGTGGAGATATCTAAAAGTCAGCACTAGTTAATTGTGACTGAGCTTTCTGAAAAAAATGGAAAAGTAATTTCACTTATGGGTTGAAACCTTGATTATTTATATAGATACTCCCACCCTAACTGCCTAGCTTCCTTCAGAGAAAAAAAAAAATTCCCCGACATCATTCCTTTTCCCAACTCTGCTTTACCCTCCTTTAAAATAATGACAGGGTGCGATGGCTCACACCGGTAATCCCAGCACTTTGGGAGCCCAATGCGAGAGGATCACTTGAATCCCAGGAGCTCTAGATCAGCCTGGTAAATGTAACAAGAGCCTATCTCTACAAAAAAAAAAAAAAATTTTTTTTTAATTATCTGGGTGTGGTGGTATGTGCCTATAATGACAACTACTTGGGAGGCTGAAGCAGGAGGATTGCTTGAGCCCAGGAGATCAAAGCTACTGTGAGCCATGGTACCACCATACTCCAGCCTGGACAAAAGAGGAAGACCCTGTCTCTAAAAAACAAAATAATAAAATAAAATAGTATGTGGAATGTGATTTCTCGTCAACGAGGCAAATGAACAATCTATTCCTCAAAATATGTATTATGCCCCTACTCTGTACAGGACATTGTTAGACACTGGGGCTACAACCTACAAGGATTTGCAGGCCCTGTCTTTCTGAAGCTTACTTTCTAGGAGAGTATTTTCTGCCATTTTTTTCATTATTGCCTCTTAGACATTTTTTTCCCTAACTGGCTCGCCATGAATTTTTGTTTGTTTGTTTGTTTGTTTTTTAAATTGGAGTCTCACTCCATTGCCCAGGCTGGAGTGCAGTGGTACGCTCATGGCCAATCCAGCATAGACCTGCTGAGCTCCGGCGATTCTTCCACCTCGGCCTTCCAAGTAGCCAGAATTACAGGCATGCGCTACCATGCCCAGCTAATTTTTTATTTATTTATTGTAGCTATGAGGTCTCACCAAGTTGCCCAGGCTGGTCTGGAACCCAAAGGCTCAGGCAATCCACTCATCTCAGCCCCTCAAAGTGCTGGGATTATAGGTTGAGTCACTGAGTTTGATCTGCCATGAAGTTTTAATACCACAGATATAGTGTGTCTACTTATGTGCTATCTGTATATGTATGCTTTATATATAGATAAGACTTTTTGCCTTTCAAGAACCAATTTTTACTCCATTGAAGGTGATATTATCTCTGCATAAAAATATGTTCTAGGAGAAAGACATATTTCTAAGAAATATATAACTAAGAAAAAGAACTGTGATAAATAAAATATAGGAAATAAAAGGAGCTAAAAATTAGGATGTGGATGCTCTAGGTAGAGATACCCAGTTGCTTTCACTGACTAAAACAGAGAAAGGAAACAGCTAATCTGTAGCCTCTCCTCACCTATTTCTTCTCTACCTCACTGGAACTGAGAGCATAGGGCTGCTTCATCACTCCAGGGCAACCTACGCCTGTAGGGAAGCTTCTGATAAGAATGGTCACAACTTTCTGGTCTCATTTTCCCTAGAGTCCAGTCACTGAAGTCCCTGATTGGAAACATGAAAAGAAAGATGAAATGCAACCCATGAATACAAATAATTTCTCTCTTCCTCCTTTCCAAACAAACTCATGTTAAACGGTATTCTTCCCTTATGCAAGTTCTACACCCCAAACAGCAGAGTTGCCAAAAGCTGGACATTTGAGGAATACAATTTACTTAGTCACTTATTTCTGTACCACTCTGAATAGGTCAATCAATGTTCTTTAGTAAGGATATAACACTATCAAAGGTATATTTGATTCACCATGGTTTTGTGGTAGATAAAGCAGATATGATATTTGTATAATGCCCTCTCACATTAGGTGTGTTCTAGCAAAATAGTGAAGACAGCATAATTGAATACCAAAAAGCAATATAATGCTCTGGTTAAGAGCACAGGCTTTATCCAGACCACAAATGGGCAGGTTATGCAACCACTCTAGGGCTTAGTTTATTCATATGTAAAATGGGAATATTGATACTATCATATTGGGTTGCTTAAAAAATAATGAAAGTAAAATATGTATAAATTATTTATGCCAAGTGTGGTGACTCAGTACTTTGGGAAGCTGAGGTAAGATCACTTGAGTCTAGAAGTTCAAGAGCAGCCTAGGCAACATAGTGAGACTGTCTCTACAAAAAAATTAAAAATTAGCTGGGCATGCTGGCACATACCTATAGTCCCATCACTTTGGGAAGCTGAGGTGGGAGGATTGCTTGAGGTGAGGAGTTCGAGACCAACATAGGCAACAAACAGAGATGCCATCTCTGCAAAAATAAAAAATAAAAATAAAAAGATTCCACTTCAGAAGTGAACCCTAGGAAGTAGGAAGTAGGAGTCCTTGCAGACTGCCATTTCACAAGGAATGCCATCAGAGGCATCAGTTCTTCCAGAACACCCTTGGTGAAATTTCTGGTGTTGAGCTGCCAAGAACTATCAGTGGAGGCTGTGGGAGTCTGTGCGAGGTAGCAGCTGTAGCACCCTTCCTCCTTGAGCAGCCCTCGTGGTGAGATATAGGCACAGATCTGGCCCCCCTGAAGATTCAGTGAAGTACCAAGTATTTTTTATTTTTATTTTTGAGTTGGAGTCTCACTTTGTCACCCAGGCTGGAATGCAGTGGCACACTCATGGCCACCCCAGCATGAACCTTCTGGGTTCCGGTGATCCTTCCGCCTCAGCCTTTTAAGTAGCCAGAACTACTGGTGCCTACTACCACGCCTGGCTAATTTTCTATTTATTGTAGAGGCGCAGTCTCGCCAAGTTGCCCAGGCTGGTCTCAAAACCGCAGGCTCAGGCAATCCTCTTGCCTTGACCTCCCAAAGTCCTGGGATTCTAGGCTTGAGTTACCGTGCCCGGCCTTTTTTTTTCTTTTTCTCTTTTTTTGAGACAACCTCTTGCTCTGTCACCCAGGCAAGAGTGCAGTGACGTGCTCATAGTTCAGTGAACCACAAACTCCCAGTCTCAAACAGTCCTCCTGCCTCAGCCTCCCAAAGTGCTGGGATTATGGGCATGAGCCACTACATCCAACCCAAATATCCTTATTAAAATCACCTTATCTTCCTGCTTAAACTTACTTTCTAGAGTAGTTTCTGTTTGCAACCACGAATCCTGACTGATATGTGTAGGAGCTAAGTTCTGCAGGGTTAAGTTGGGGGCTAAGCCATCATAAGCCTACCTGAAATGATAGAATAATCCAAGGATGGAAAAATAAATCACAGCTGAGTGCACAGGAGAAAACAAGTGTCCAAATAACCAGAAAAAGTAAGGATGAAGGCTAAAAACATGGGACTAGTGGAAGGCAGAAGTCAGGGAGACAAGAATCTTGATTAGCAAAAGCAGATGAAGGCAGGGGACATCGAGAAAAGGCAAAGATGAGTAGGCCCAGATTCCAAACGATAGGCCAGCTTTGTTTTTTGTTGTTTTTTTTTTTTTGGAGTTGGAGTCTCACTCTGTCGCCCAGACTGGAGTGCAGTGGCATGCTCCTGGCCACCGCAGCCTTGACCTGATGGCCTCCGGCAATCCTTCCATCTTAGCCTTCCAAGTAGCTGGAACTACAGGCACATACTACCATGCCTGGCTAATTTTTGATTTATTGTAGAGATGAGGTCTCGCTGCCCAGGCGGGTCTCGAACCCGCGGGCTCAGGCAATCCTCAGCCTTCCAAAGGCGCGGATTACAGGCTGAGCCACCGAACCTGGCTGATAGGCCAGCTTTGGATGGAGTATATGACGACTTGAAAAGGAACAACTTGGTGAGACCTCATCTCTACAATAAATCAAAAATTAGCCAGGCATGGTAGTATGTGCCTGTAGTTCCAGCTACTTGGAAGGCTAAGATGGAAGGATTGCCGGAGGCCATCAGGTCAAGGCTGCGGTGGCCAGGAGCATGCCACTGCACTCCAGTCTGGGCGACAGAGTGAGACTCCAACTCAGAACAACAACAACAAAAGGAACAGAAGAAGACTGGACCCTACATAACTCAGTCCCTCATTAGCTCTTACCTGGAAACACAAAAGCCCCCTAACCTTCTCCCACCTTGTTTTCTACCCTGCAGTATGTTCTTTACACAGAAAGCTATTTGGGGCCATTATCATTGCCCTATTTTTAAAAATAATCAATTGAGGCTCCCCATTGCCTAAAGAACATCACAGAAGTCATTAGTCTGGCATTTCTAACCTCTTTCATCTAGGTCAATCCATCTCTCCAACATATTTCTCACTCATCTTTCCATACTCTCTGCTAGAGCTGCACTGTGCTATTTTGTATTTCCTAGACATACTTTTCGTTTTCTCACTTTCCTATCCCAGGTGCTTTCGACCTGGAATGCCCTCCTTGTCACATCTCAGTGCATCCAAATCACTCTGCTTTCCAAAGCCTAGCTCAAAGGCCACAATTTCTTCCTCAAGTACATTAATTACATCTCATGTTACTTTTTGCTTTCCATGCTTCATTATAGTTATTTAGGTGCATATTTTTATTTCTTCTAAGAATCCAGAAGCTCACTTTGGGCAGAATTCTTGGCACAGTGCCTTGTATATTATAGGTGCCCAAAATGGTGTTGAGAAAAATGTTGAATAAAGCAATTCTTGACACGCAATTTCCTATAGAACCTAAAGCAGGTGACAGTGGCTTACAGTATGGTAGAAAAAGTACAGGCTTTGATTTCAGACATGCAGGAGTCACAATTCTGTCAATGACTGACAAAGAATCTTTTGACACATTGCTTAATCACACAATGTCATTGATAATATGGAGACATAATCCTTACAGCATAGGATTTATTTGCTTGTTTAGTTATTTATTTGAGTTGGAGTCTCACTCTGTCGCCCAGGCTCATGGCCACTGCAGCCTCGACCTGCTCTGCTCCAGCGATCTACCTCAACTTTCCAAGTAGCCAGAACTACAGGTGCATGCTACCATGCCAGGCTAATTTTTTATTTATTGAAGAGACGAGATCCTGCCAAGTTCCCCTGACTGGTCTCGAACCTGTGGACTCAGGCGATCCACTCGCCTAGGCCTCCCAAAGTGCTGGGATTATAGGTTGAGCCACCAAGCCTGGCCATAGGATTATTTTTAAAATTAAGTATTTTGAGAATTAATTCCTAGCACACACAAAAAATGCTATCTGGATGTTACAGATATTTTTTTTTTCTTCTTTAGTCTTCTCTTCTTCAGCCTTAACATCTCTAATTCCATAAATTGTTTCTCACAGGATGTACTTTTTAGTCTAGTCATCAACATCATTGTATCAACATTGCTCTTACAAATTTGAATAGTAAGATACCCCAAGTGTGAACTGACCAGATAGCCATATGAAACTTTGACTAACTTTAAGTTTATGATTAATCAACATCTTCAGATTTTTAGAGCAACCTATCTCCAGACCACATGTCTATTTTACACATGAACCTAAATGCAAATACTTTCACTTATCTGTGTTAAGTTTCAACGATTTATTTAAGCCTAGAATTTTACTTTACCAAAATCACTTTCAGCCTTGATTTTAATCATCTTTAAAAATGTATGGGGGGAGGATGGTAAGAGAGGCATTAAGTAATAACTTTAGACATTTGCCTTACTTAATTGCAAAATAAACACCTCCCACAATGAACTGTAATGCAGGTCCACATTTGTGTCTATGAGGAGGAAAAAGGATGACTTTTGCACTTTGCCCCTGCCAATCATAGCCACACGAGTAATTAAACTTCAACAAGCTTAGTAATTGAATAACCAAAATATATATTTTTAGGAATTATCTTAAGAGAAAAGAAAAAAGGGGGAAATGATGTTTCTTTAAGTTCTCAAAAATAAAGAATAATCTTGTGTTATTATTAAATATAGTATTATTCCAATAACAGTACTGTCCAAAACTTTTTTGTTGTTAGTGTTTCTGAGTCAGAATCTCACTCTGTCACCCAGGCTGGAGTACAGTGGCATGCTCACGGCTACCACAGCCTCAACCTCCTGGGCTCAGGTGATCCTTCCATCTCAGCCTTCCAAGTAGCTGGAACTACAGGCACGCGCCACGGTGCCCAGTTCATTTTTAGATTTATTCTAGAGAAGTGGTTTCGCTAAATGGTCTCGAACCCCTGGGCTCAGTCAATCCTTTTGCCTTGGCCTCCCAAAGTGCTGGAATCACAAGTATGAGCCACCACACCTGGCTCCAAAGCTTTGATTAGCAACTAACACCCTTGCTTTCCGCAAAAACTAAGAAATTTAAATTTCTAAGATTCAATACCAATCGAATTATATTTTTCTTAAAGAATATGTAAAATAAGCAAAGAAATCTACATCCAAAACCTTTACTGAAGGACTTCTCAATAACGTCTCCACATAGGAGCTATGAATGATGTTTTTCCTGTTAGAAATTTATAGAACATATTTTTGGGAGTCTCTCTCTCTCTCTCTCTCTCTCTCTTTAATGAAATTCACTGAATGTGCTTTCCCAAAATTGATACATTGAAACCCAAATCCCAATGTACTTGGAGGTGGGGTCTTTGGGAGGTAATTAGGTTATAAGTGTGACACCCTCATGAATGACATTCGTGCTCTTATGAGAAGAGGCCAGAGAGCAGCTATTACTGCCTGCCACGTAAAGACATAGCAAGAAAACGGTTCTCTTTAAACCAGGAACAGGTCATCCCCAAGAATCTCACTATGCTAGCACCCTGATCTCAGACTTCCAGCCTCCAGAACTGGGAGAAATAAATGTTTACTATGTAAGTCACCCAGTCTATGGTAACTTGTTGCAGCTGTTAGAACTAAGATACATTATCAATGTAACACTTACATATGTCAAATGTAACTTTAAAGGGAGGTTTTGAAGTAATAAAAACAAATTTTGCAACACAAAATTTCTGTTAAAGTAAAATAATTTTAGTAGAGTGGAGAGGAAAAATCTGATTAAAAAAAATTTTTAAAATCTCTTCCCATGCTTGGGAGAATGAAAGTAAGATTAAAGGCTAAATCAAAAACATTAAGAATTTTGTGGAATTCATCTAGTCTGGGGCTAATTTTTCTTTTCCATTAAGGCCAAACTGGGACATTTAATATACACTTAAAAATATTTTTTAAAACTTTCAGTCTGAGGTCTAAGCAAACAAAATGACCCATCAAACAAATTGTGGGGTTTCAGTTCCAATAAAGTTAGAAGATAGAGAAGGTGGAGGGTGGGGTTGAGAGATAATTCATTTTTCTACTGTTCATGTCAAACTCAGAAAATCATATTTTCCCAACTATCACTTAACATTTATTTACATATTACAAATAGGAAAGATATGTATGGTAATTAAGACTAATAAATGAAAATTTGTATTAGTTTGTTCCTATGCCTTTAGATAAATTATATATTGCCCAGACATAGAAAACAGACTATGTGAAACACAATTGTTTTGTGTATCAGTCAATTGTCATGGTCATTGTTTTATTTATTTATTTATTTATTTATCTATCTATCTATCTATCTATCTATCTATCTATCTATTTTAGTCGAGGTCTTGCTCTGCCACCCAGACTGGAGTGCAGTGACATGATCCCTGCATTCTTGGTCTCAGGGTATCTCCTGGTCTCAGGGTATCCTTTCACCTTGGTCTCAGGGTATCTCCTGGTCTCAGGGTATCTCCTGGTCTCAGGGTATCCTTTCACCTCAGCCTCCTGACTACTAGCACACACCATCACATCTAGCTATTTTATTTTTTGTTTGTTTTGTTTTGTACAGAGGCGATCTGGCTATGTTGCTGAGGCTGGTCTCAAACTCCTGGCCTCAAGTAACTGTCCTGCCTCAGCCTCCCAAAGTGCTGATATTACAGGTGTTAGCCACCACACTCAGCCAAGTTTTTTTTTTTTTTTTTTTGAGTTGGAGCCTCACTCTGTCTCCCAAGCTGGAGTCCAATGGCACACTCATGGCCAATGCAGTCTTGACCTGCTGGGCTCAGGTGATTTTTCTGCCTCAGCCTTCCAAGTAGCTGGGACCACTGGCATGCACCACCATGCCCAGCAAATGTTTTTGATTTATTGTAGAGATGAGGTCTTACCAAGTTGCCCAGGCTTGTCTCGAACCTGTGGGCTAGAGCTAGGGTACTCCTCTCACCTCAGCCTCTCAAAGTGCTGGGATTATAGGCCACTGTGCCTGGCATTATTATTATTATTATTATTAATGACGGAATCTCATTCTGTCACCCAGGTTGGAGTGCAGTGACATGATCATAGCTCACTCAAACTTCTGGCCTCAAGTGATCCTCCCACATTGGCCTCCTGAGTAGCTAGAACTACCAGCACACCACTACACCCAGCTAATTTTTAATTTTTAATTTTTTTTAGAGACTCACTATGTTGCCCAGGCTGGTCTCAATCTTCTGGCTTCAAGAAATACTCCTGCCTAAGCCTCCCAAAGCAGTGACATTGCAGGCATGAACCACCATACTTGGCTATTGTCATAATTTTATATTTTATCATAAATGAAGTCTATGGGAGCCATCAGGCTGAAAGTAAACTTAAGTTATGAGACATTTTTCTTTCATAACTCTTTGATATTTGCTACTTTCTTTTAGAACACAATTTTCTTTCTTTCTTTCTTTTTTTTTTTTTTTTTTTTTGAGTGGAAGTCTTACTTCGTCGCCCAGGTTGGAATGCAGTGGCATGCTCACAGCCACCCCAGCATCAACCTGCTGGGCTCCCGTAATCCTTCCACCTCAGTCTTCCAAGTAGCTGGAACTACAGACGTGCACTACTACGTCTGGCTTATTTTTTTATTTATTGTAGAGACAAGGTCTCACCAAGTTGCCCAGGCTGGTCTCGAATCCCTGGACTCAGGCAATCCACTTGCCTTGGACTCCCAAAGTGCTGGGATTACAGGCTGAGCCACCAAGCCTGACCTAGAGCACATGTCTTTAAGGCCTCCTAAGAAGAGTATTTATTATGTTGATCAATGAATTTGCTGATAATCATTTTAACCTATAAAACATTAGTTTCTCCTGGTTTAATCTAATACAATCAAAGACTGAGTTAAAAGCTGAAGGCTGGGCGTAGTGGCTCATGCCTATAATCCCAGTATTTTGGGAAGCTAAGGCAGGAGGATGGCTTGAGCCCAGGAGTTAGAGACCAGCCTGGGCAACATAGTGAGGTCTTGTGTCTACAAATTAAAAAAAAAAAAAGTAGCCAGTGTGGTGGCATGTGCCTGTAGTCTCAGCTCAGACTGAGTTGGGAAGATCATTTGAGCCCAGGAGGTCGAGGCTGTGGTGAGCCAGGATCATGCCACTTCCCTCCAACCTGGATGAAAGGGTGAGACCCCCAACTCAAAAAAAAAAAAAGTTGAAGAGCTTTTCTGTCAACTGTCTTTCTCAAGACCCTTAGACATTTACAGACCCTTACCATATTCAATATAATTAAATGTAGGACATGCTAAACCAACTTTCTTCCTCCTCACATACAGCCAAGTTGCCAAGTGATTCCATTATTCTTTCATCTACACTGGACTAGAGCACATGCTCTGTTTTCCATTACCACTATTAAGAGATAAATGAGCCAGGCACGGTGGCTCACGCCTATAAGCCCAGTACTTTGTGTGACTGAGGTGAGAGGATTGCCTGAGCCCAGGGGTTTGAGACCAGCCTGGGCAATTTGGCAAGGCCTCATCTCTACAATAAGTCAAAAAATTAGCCAGGTGTGGTAGTTCCAGCTACTTGGAAGGCTGAGGCGGGATCGCCTGAGCCCAGCAGGTGGAGGCTGCAGTGGCCGTGAGTGTGACCACTCCGACTCAAAAATAAGTAAATAAATAAATAAAAAGAGATGACTGATCAATTCCGCAACTCCTCTAATAGGAGGTCATCCTGCCCTGCTGGTTTCTGCAGCAATATAACTTCTTTTGATCCCCTATTTCTGCTCTACTGCCATCAAAATTCCACCTATTGCTTTGTATCGAGTTAACTTTCAGTACATTATGAGAAAAAAATTGTTAGGATTTTGACTCATTGTGCTTTGGAGCCAGAAGCAGTCTTAGCAATCACTTAGCCCAACCTTCCCATAGTGGACATTGCTGCTTGCTTGATTTCCTCTGCCAGCCTAATCTTCACCCACTCTTCTACATTTCTGGATGCCATAGCATACTTTGGGGATGGGCCTGACTTAGCAGTGGGGAAGATTGCATTGCTTCAGAAATCCAGAACTAACCTAACTAGCACAGTCAGGTCTCTGCCATGGGTATTATGGCCTGAAGTGATCCCTGCTCCCCAAATTCATTAGTTGACATCCTAACCTCTAGAACCTCTGAATTTGACTGTATATAGAGACAGAGTTTTT
>NW_007247449.1:633623-642312 GCF_000164805.1 Carlito syrichta
TCCTAATATACAGTAAAATACACAGCCCCTTGACAAGGGTGAAAAAGGATCTGGGTTATAGCAGTCCTCAGTCCTTAAAATCAACAGGCCATATGCTGTGGGCTAAACAAGAATCAGGGTTTAGAAGCTGCAACGTAGGTAATAGCAATCATCATTGTTCTCTAGCTAAGGAGAACTAAGAATCCTCTTACACGGTTCATCCGTCACAATATCTATATATCATCTTGCTAATTGTCGGTGACCTGCACTGACCAGGGAAGGGTTAGGACCGCACCGGTGAATCAGAACGGAGAGAAGAAAACTACTCGGAGGCAGCTCTTCTGGGAACAGTCTGGCCAAGACTGAAGCCGATTTTATTCAAACCTTTTCCAACTTATATACCATTTTCTATACCCTCCAGCAATGTGATAATCACTCACTGGGGGCGTACAAGTTTCGTGCTTTACAAACTATGCATCACAAGACCACCACGAGATCTGCAATTTCCAAGCAAACAATTCAAATTCCATGATGCCTGCCGTGCTTACATCAAGGTCACAGGTGCACAATTTCAATACAAATCATTCAAAGTGTTTTCCATAATGTTCAATGAATCATTCATATTATACTCTTTGCTCTATACCCTGATTAATACAAAAAACTTTCCTGAGTTAACTCTAGGTTCAATCCAAGTTCACTGATTCCCAATATTTTTAACAATATTATCAACTTAACACTATACTATTAACCTATTACAATTTAACATAATGCCTTATAACTCAGTTAAAACTTATTCTTAAACTACAAAACTTTACTATAATTCATGTTTCATATGTCTAAACTTTAATTTTCATATGATCTAGTTATTGGACTTTAATACTATGCTATATCCTATTAAGCTAATACCTTATCGTTAATTCTTTTATAAATCATATAGTAACTATTACACTTGAATAATGTAGCAAAAGGAATCAAAACAGCAAGCATAGATTTACGCAGCTATGAGTGTATATGTATATATTTTATCCCAACAAGTCTACTCTAAAAATCAAATAGTAGCTGTCACACTCTTGAACAAGGAAATGCAGGGCTTCCAAGATGGCGGCCATGGGCTGAAGCAGACAGAGTTTCGGTAATTAACGAAACAAAAGAAAACGTTCTACCTGGCTAGGGGCAGGGGACAGAACTATCATGGTAATTTAGTTTCTAATCTTAGCCCTAGGGGAAACAGCTTTCGGGAACAAGGACTACCCAGTCTACCAGGAAATAGAAGTAAAAAAAAATATCTAGAAAGAAGCTAAACTTAGAAAGACAGAAACAATTCCGCCATGCACCTTCCATCAAGTGTACTGAGATTCACTTATAAGTTTTACTGCCATGTATGCACACTGGTCACCAATCACACGCCAATATCATAGGTATAACTGATATCCTATGTCAGAGGCGATCTTCCAGATGGGCCTTTACAGGCCTCAGCCATGTAGCTATAGATGTTGGCTCCCAACAGGTCAATTGTTCATTTCTCCATATTTCTGAGTAGAGGATATAGAAATTCCTCTAAAATAAGTAAATAAATAAATAAAAAGAGATGACTGATCAATTCCGCAACTCCTCTAATAGGAGGTCATCCTGCCCTGCTGGTTTCTGCAGCAATATAACTTCTTTTGATCCCCTATTTCTGCTCTACTGCCATCAAAATTCCACCTATTGCTTTGTATCGAGTTAACTTTCAGTACATTATGAGAAAAAAATTGTTAGGATTTTGACTCATTGTGCTTTGGAGCCAGAAGCAGTCTTAGCAATCACTTAGCCCAACCTTCCCATAGTGGACATTGCTGCTTGCTTGATTTCCTCTGCCAGCCTAATCTTCACCCACTCTTCTACATTTCTGGATGCCATAGCATACTTTGGGGATGGGCCTGACTTAGCAGTGGGGAAGATTGCATTGCTTCAGAAATCCAGAACTAACCTAACTAGCACAGTCAGGTCTCTGCCATGGGTATTATGGCCTGAAGTGATCCCTGCTCCCCAAATTCATTAGTTGACATCCTAACCTCTAGAACCTCTGAATTTGACTGTATATAGAGACAGAGTTTTTAAAGAGGTAATTAAGTTAATATAAGGTCATCTGTGTGGGCTCTAATCAAATATGACTGGTATTCTTACGAGAAGAGGAAATTAGGACTCAGATATACACCAAGGAAAGACCTTGTAAAATCACAGGAAGAAGATGGCAGATTGCCCTCTAAATGCCAAGGAGAGAGGCCTCAGAGGAAGCCAACCCCGCTGACACCTTTATATCACACCTCTAGCTTCCAGAAACAGTGAGAAAATAAATTTCTTTGTTTAAGCCACCTAGTCTGTGGTACTTTATTATGGCAGCCCTAGCAAATTAATACAATGGGATTGGGCATTGGAATGAGACCCAATTTGGGCAAACAAGAAAGAAAGTTTTCTGGAAACCTCTAGGAAAGAACATTCTTTGTTCAAAAGAGAATACCAAATGAGATACTCTTACTTCTTCTCAATGTTGTGAGGTGAGGATGTAAAGTTTGTGGATTCTAAAACTACTTTGCCAACAAGAATGATGCCACCCTGAGGATCAGCCAATCTCAGAGACAGGCTTAGCTAGGAGAATTGCAAAAACAGGAGCTGAAATTATTTGATAAAAGCAATCTCAAAGTTTGCTCAATCTCTGGACCTCCCATTATGTGAGCCAATAAATCTCCCGAGTAGTTTAGAACTGCTAGGACCAAGTTTTCTGTTACTTACAGTCTCTGTTTTACTTGACATTACCAACCTCCTTTTGTAAAGAGATGCTGAGGCCTCTTCAGATTTAAATGATTTGTCTGATGTATCAGAATATAGATCAAATAATTCAAAACAATTCTCTTTCCTTAGAGATTGAGGGTATTTAAATATTTGGTAAGAATGCTAAGATGAGTACAGTCATCTCTTGGCATCTGTGGAAGACTGGTTCCAGAACAATCTCCTCTTTCCAGGTGAATAACAAAATCCAAGGATGCTCAAGTCTCTTGTATAAAACAGCATAGTATTTGCATATAACCTACACACATCCTCTTGTATACTTTAAATCACCTCTGGATTGCTTATGATATCTAAGACAATGCCTACCCATCACTTCACTCTCATGGACTCAGTCTAGTACTCTAAGTGTGGCAAATTCAAGTCTTGCTTTTTGATCTTTGCCGAATTTTTTTCCAAATATTTTCAATCTGAAGCTGGTTGAATCCATAGATGAGGAAGTCACAGACATGGAGGACCTACCATATAAGTAAAGAGTTTTATGACTAGAATGAAAAAAAAAATTCACTCATCAATCTAGGAAGGCTAAAATGAGGAGAACTGGAAGTATAAGAAAAGGAGAAAAAAGATCTGAAAACTAGCTTCCTGCATCAGTATGTCAAATTGTGAATCGTTTCTTCTAGCCCTACCTTTAGTTTCCTTAGCAGGGACTCTGCCCTACCCACCATTTATCCTTCTACTCCTTTTCTTTGTTCTCCTGCTTACAGGATGTCTCAGGATTCCTGTGCTGCTCTAACACTGTCCCACCCAGGAGTAATCCACGTGCACTTCTGCCCAGATTTGAAGGCCTCAGTTCTTATTTTTATGCTCTCTTCCATTATCAGTAATGTGTAATTATGTTTTCAAAGCTACTTCCACATTTTGTAAGTGCATAGAACACGTTTTATGAGAACATAGACTGTGTTGTTTCCCTACATAGAAAATTCATAGTCACTATTTGGGGAAGTGGGAATTTTGCCATGATTAGCCTCTTTAAATGTCTCAGCAACTTGAAACTACTGTATCTCATTTACATTAACATTTTTGTTCCAGAAAATGGAAAAGGTCGCATTGAGATATTCTCATTTTAAGATAAGCATGATGGCTCACACCTATAATCCCAGTACTTTGGAAGGTGGAGGTGAGAGGACTGCCTGAGCCCACAGGTTAGAGACCAGCCTGGGCAACTTAGAGAAACCTCATGTCTACAGTAAATTTTAAAAAATTAGCTAGGTCCACCTGTAGTTTCAGTTACTTGGAAGGCTGAGGCAGAAGGATTGCCTGGGCCCAGCAGGTCAAGGCTGCAGTGCCATGAGCGTGCCACTGCACTCTAGCCTGGGCGACATAGTGAGACTCTGATGCAAAACAAACAAACGAGATATTCTCATTTTATACATTCTAGGACATGCTTGTGAATGAATTCTTTCTTTTAAATCTTGGCAAGCTAAATTATGAATAGAGGTTATCAAACAAATTGAAATTTAAATTTTTAAAAACATGTTATAACTGTAATAAGAGCACAGACTCAAATCAGAGCCCAGAAATGTGCCTGGCATTTACTATATGACAAATAAATAATAGCTCAATAAATAATTGTTGAATGAATGACTTAGGCAGAATGCTGTGATATATTTATATATTGCAAGTTGTTGAATAATTTTATTTTAAAAAGTACCTCTCAGGTTGGTTTAATATTGAATTTTCAAAATTTTAAATTAATATACATGCTAGGAAATATTAAACTGTGCAATCAGGTTGGTACATGGGACATTATCATTTGAAAATGCCAGTTAGTGACAGAGTTAGACAAATATCACATCTGCCTTCATTGTGGTACTACTCCAAGAATCTGGTTTTTTGGGATGCTAAATGTAAGGAAGCTATAGAAAGGATCTTTTTCTTCCTGGGGCTGGAAGGGACAATTAGCGCTACAGTTCATCTAGATTGCTACATAGTCCTTCCCTTCCTTCCTTCCTTCCTTCCTTCCTTCCTTTATCTTTCCTGTCTTCCTTTTATTCTTTTGAGTTGAGGATCTCTATCTGTAGCCCAGACTGGAACACAGTGGCACAATCACGGCTTACCACAACCTCAACCACTTGGACTCAGGTGATGCTTCTGCCTCAGTCTTCTGGGTAGCTGGAACTACTTGTATGCATGTCACTGAGCCTGGCTAATTTTTAAATTTTTTTGTAGGGACTGGATCTCACTGTGTTTCCCAGGCTGGCCCTGGGCTCAAGCAATCTTTTTGCCTTGGCCTCCCAAAGTCCTAGGACTAATGGCATGAGCCACTGTGCCCCACCTGGGATCATCACTTTCTTGACACCCTTGGTGTGTTCAGACTCAAATCAGTAAAACCAATCTAGGTTTTTACAGGTGGCGTGCAAATTATCAAACCTTTGATTTCTGAAGTTTTCCGAGTTTGCTGTGGAGCTCTCTGTTGCGTACATACTTAGTGAAACAGAAGAGCTAAAAGACCTATATGGTTCTTGCTAGAAAATTCTTAACATTTAAGTTTATTTTTTAAATAAATCGAGCACAGTCAAAATCCTGCTGCTATTTTCATTTTGATAGTTTATATTCTTCTCATGAGTTAGTTCTTTTTTGTTTTTTGAATGACTTTAAAATTGGAATTGTTTGGGGGTTTAATTTGCTTTTTTTTTTCTGAGTTGGAGTCTCATTCCATCGCCAAGGCTGGAGTGCAGTGGCCTGCTCACGGTCACCCCAGTTTCAACCTGCTGGGCTCAGGCGATCCTTCCGCCTTAGCCTTCCAAGTAGCCAGAACTACAGGCACCTGCTACCACGCCTGGCTAATTATTATTATTATTGTAGAGATGAGGTCTCGCCAAGTTGCCCAGGCTGTTCTTGAATCCATGAGCTCAGGCAATCTTCTCACTTTGGCCTCCCAAAGTGCTGGAATTACAGACTTCAGTCACCACATCCGGCCTGATTTGCTTATTACCTTAAAGATACAATTGGCATTACATCTAAATGTTTGACCATTCCTTCTATAGTCAGAAACTTGAAGTGGGAAAATTATCATTTTATTTGTATCATTCTACTTGATCATTCATACTTTTCTACAAACTGGAGTCTATAAATTGGGTACGAGAATTCTAGAAACTGCAATCCTGAATTTTGGATTTAAAATTCTAAATATCTAGAACTCTGACCTCCAAAGTTAGCCAAGAGTAGTCACTGATGTTCAGATTGGTTTTATATTTTCATAACACTCAATGTCTTCTTTCTTCACGTTAGAAACAAAATAACTCCTTTAAAAAGAATTGACTACTGCCAGGCGCAGTGGCTCATGCCTATAATTCCAGCATTTTGGGAGGCCGAGGTGAGAGGATTGCCTGAGACCAGGGGTTGGAGACTAGCCTGGGCAACTTGTCAGGACCTTGTCTCCACAATAATAATTTAAAAAATTAACCAGGTATGGTGGTGTGCACCTGTAGTTCCAGCTACTTGAAAGGCTGAGCCAGAAGGATCACCTGAGCCTGGGCAACAGAGTGAGACTGCTTTGCAAAAAGAAGTTCCTGAAAGTGCATATTAACCTTCCCATAGATTCTGGGAAATAGCACTTCAAATGAAATTTCCCTGCAGGATTATTAAAACATTATATATACACACATTATATATACACAAATACACAAGAAAAAAATAAACATAAATATCTCCATTTGTAGTTTCCCTACCTCCCTACCACCTACAGATTTGGGATTCAGTTAACATGCCAGAGACAGCCTGCCAGGTCTCATGACTCTCAGAAATACGATGCTTCTGTTGGGAGCACAGACAGGTAGATACAAACATGATCCATTTGCTAACTTTGTTCTGGGATTTCAACAATGGCACCCACTAGTTGCTGGGAAATGATGCTATTTGCATCTTTTAAACAAATACTTGTGGATTCAAGAAAAAGGAAATAGAACAACCCTTCAAATCAAATGAGCAGTATGACAGCAGTTCGACAGTGAAGGATTTGCTTTTGGGGTGGTCCAAGTCAGTGATCTCCCATCCACTGTGCCTCAGAATTCCCTGGAGTGCTCAGGTGCTGGGACCCCATCCCTAAAGATTCCAAATATTTGACCCAACATTTCATTTCTAGAAGAGCAGCAGAAGATATTTTGTCTTTCATCTTATAACTTCATGTACTTCTTTAATTTTTCCATGTTCATAAATTCTCTTTTTAAGTTAACTTGAAAAGTATTTGTCTTCAATGTGGTCTTTCCTAGTCATATCATACTTGCTAGTGGTTACCACTTTTTTAGGTACTCAAAATACCTACTTGACATCAAAACAGAAATCAATGTATAGTTTTAAATGAATTGAACTGGTATTATAAAGTCTTATGATAGATAAAAAATGGATTTAAAAGGCTGACTCTGCAGCCGGGCTCGGTGGCTCAGCCTATAATCCTGCGCCTTTGGGGAGGCTGAGGTGAGTGGATTGCCTGAGCCCGCGGGTTCGAGACCCGCCTGGGCAGCGAGACCTCATCTCTACAATAAATCAAAAAATCAGCCGGGCGTGGTAGCGCATGCCTGTAATTCCGGCTACTTGGAAGGCTGAGGCGGAAGGATCGCCAGAGCCCAGCAGGTCGAGGCTGCGGTGTCCGGGAGCGGCCACTGCACTCCAATCTGGGCGACAGAGTGAGACTCCAACTCAAAAAAAAAATAAAAAAATAAAAAATAAAAGGCTGACTCTGCCGATGTGTAAATTTAGGTAAGTTCTATAACCTCTCTGAACCTCACATTCATCCAGTGTGAAATGGGGACTTTAAGAATGTATTTACTTCTGAGGTTGAGTGGAAATTAAATGATATGGTCCAAGTAGTTTTTATATAGTGGATGTTCAAAACTGATTATTAGACATATAAGCGGTCAACAAACATGAAAAAATACTCAGCATCACTAATCATCAGAGAAATGCACATTAAAAACACAATGAGACATTACCTTATATCATTCAAAATGACTATTATTGAAAAATGAAGCCGGGCACAGTGGCTCACTCCTATAATCTCAGCACTCTGGGAGGCAGAGCCAAGAGGATTGCCTGAGCCCAGGGGTTCAAGAGCAGCCTGGGCAATATGGCAAGACCTCGTCTCTACAATAAATAAAAAAATGACCCGGGTGTGGTGGCATGTGCCTGTAGTTCCAGCTACTTGGAAGGCTGAGGCGGAAGTATTGTCTGAACCCGGCAGGTCAAGGCTGCGGTGGTCATGAGCATGCCACTGCACTTTGACCTGAGTGACAGAGTGAGACATTGATTCAAAAATAAATAAATAAATAAAATTAAAAATAAATAAATAAAAAGTCAAAGAACAACAGATGATGGCATGGTTGTAAAGAAAAGGGAATACTCATTCACTGTTGGTGAGATAATAAACTAGTTCAATCGCAGTAGAAAACAGTATGGAGATTTCTCAAAGAATTAAAAATTGAAATACCAGCATATCTGTACTCATATGTTCATTACAGCACTATTTATAATAGCAAAATCAAGGAACCAACCGAAGTGCCCACCAACAATTGACTGAATAAAAATGTGGTATATATACACTATGGAATACCACACAACCATAAAAAAGAATGAAATCATGTCATTTGCAGCAGCATGGATGGAGCAGGAGAACAGAAACAGAAAACCATACACCACATGTTCTCACTTATATGTGGGAGATAAATGGCCACAAAAGTGGAAATAATAGACACTGAAGACATCGATGGGGGGGAGGGGGTTAGGGTTCAGAAATTGCCTATTGGGCCAGGCGCAATGGCTCACGCCTGTAATCCCAGCACTTTGGGAGGTGGAAGTCAGAGGATTGCCTGAGCCCATGGATTCGAGACCAGGCTGGACATCATGGCAAGACCCTGTCTCTACAAAAAAAAAAAAAAAAAAAAAA
>NW_007247449.1:642332-677862 GCF_000164805.1 Carlito syrichta
AAAAAAAAATTAGCTGGGTGTGGTGGCGCATGCCTGTAGTTCCAGCTACTAGGAAGGCTGAGCTGGAAAGAGCCTTGAGCCCAGCAGGTGGATGTGAGCAGCATACCACTGCACTCCAACCTAGGCTACAGAGTAAGACTCCGACTCAAAATAAAAAAATTGCCTATTGGGTACAATGACCACTATCTGGGGAATGGGCCATCTGAGACCCAATCTCTACCACTATAAAATATGTTCATGTAACAGACAGGCACTTGTACTCCCTGATTCTAAAATAAAAATGCAAAAAGAATGATAATTTTTAAAAAACACCAAAAAAGAGAAGGGTTTTTAGTCATTATCCACTCTAGCTCCCTTTTCCTGCCCAACAATAAGAGGTCATTTATGGCTTGTTGGATTCATTTATTCATATCATTTTCATGTAAATATGTAGTTCTTTTATTTACAAATGTAGAAAATATATGAACACTTTCTGAACAGAGTATTACCAGTCTGAACCTTAATGCAAATATTCCATTATACAAGATTTTTTTAGTTAGCAAATGTTATCTGATTCTCTTCTGCTAGCTTTTCCTCATCACCTGCCTTTCCATCCCCATCTTTATTCACTGGGATTTATTTATATACAACCACAGCTTTCTCAGCTTCACAAAACTTACATATCATTTCAATGGGTGGTTGTGTTTTTGGATAGGAGACAGATGAATTTGGGGTCATCGTCTTTGTTGTTGACAATGGTGCATTTCATGTCCACCACATACATACACAGTCCAGGGACTAAAATGAAATGAGGAAACAGGTTATACCAATATAACACACGGTGTGTTTTTAGTAGTTTACAATTTTCCCAAATTCTTTGTCTCATTGAAAAAAAAATTCAGCTGGGCTCAGTGGCTCAGCCGGTAATCCCCATACTTTGGGAGCCCGAGGCAAGGGGATTGCCTGAGCCTGAGGGTTCGAGACCAGCCCGGGCAACTTGGCAAGACCTCATCTCTGCAATACATCAAAAATTAGCTGAGCGTGGTAGCACGTGCCTGTAGTTCTGGCTACTTGGAAGGCTGAGGCAGAAGAATCGCTGGAGCCCAGCAGGTCGTCGCTGGGGTGGGCCATGAGTGTGCCACTGCACTCCAGCCTGGACGATGGAGAGAGACTCAAAAAAAAAAAAAAGAAAGAAAGAAAGAAAAGAAAAAAAATAATTCATCCTGTTATTTAGTATTCTCCTGCCAGCTCTGGGAAGTTGGCAGCTCTGAAGTTCCTTGGGGGTGGACCAGCCGCATCAGCATCACCTGGAAACTTGTTAGACTTCCAAAATCTCAGCTGCTTCCTCACCAACTGCTAAATAAGAATCTGTATTTTAATAACATCACCAGGTGGTTTGGGTGCACTAAGCAGTTTGAGAAGCTCTGACCTAGGGAACGGGTAAGTCTTCAGTTCACTGGTTGCAAAGAATTGCTGACTGTCTTGAGATTTTTTTTTTTTTCCCAGTCAGTGTCTCACTCTGTCACACAGGCTGGAGTGTAGTGGCACAATCATAGCTCACAACAGTCTTGACCTCCTGGCCTTAGGCGATACTTGCACTTCACCCTCTTGAGTAGCTGGGACTACAAGTGCGTGCCACTATGCTTGGCTAATTTTTTGATGTTTTTGTAGAGACAAGGTCTTGCTATGTTGCCTAGGCTGGTCTTGAACTCCTAGGCTCAAGCAATCCTCCCACCTTGGCCTTCCAAAGTACGGGGATTACAAGCGTGAGCCACCACACCCAGTCAAGGTGTCTTTTAAATTAATTGTGGCTATATTCAACCACAATATTAAGATATAATATGATATCTTCTTAATGGTGCACAATACTAGTTTCCTTTTTGTAACTTTGGAAGCACTGTGTTTACTGGAACAAGAGTGGGCAGATATATTTTCTCTTTACCACACTTGTTTCAGAAGGTTTTACTATTCTGAGAACCTCCCAATCCGTGCAAAACTATGAAATGTTTCCCATCCAGTATTACAGAATATTAAGTTGTTAAAAGATCTGCTTTTACTCCTATTTATTAAAAAAATGTATAGGAGCCAGGTGCAGTGACTCAAGCCTGTATGTAATCCCAGGGCTTTGGGAGGTTGAGGTAGGAGGAACGCTTGAGGATAGGAGTTTGAGGTCAGCCTGGGCAACATAACAAGACCCTATATCTACAAAACATAAAAAATGAACTGGGCATGGCGGTACATGTTATAGTCCAATTACACAAAAGACTGAGTTGGGAGGATTGCTCAAGGCCAGGAGGTCTATGAGCTATGATTGTACCACTGCACTCTAGTCTGGGCAACAGAGCAAGTTTCTGTCTCAAAATAAAATAAAATAAAATAAATCAAAGTTACATATAGTACCATCATGAGGATTATAGTCACCATGACTTTTCACTTAAAACATCTTTAGCATTTCATTTTCCTTTCTTTCATTTTTTGAGTCAGAGTCTCACTCTGTTGCCCAGGCTAGAGTGCGGTGGCACGCTCATGACCACAACAGCCTCCACCTGCTGAGCTCAGGGGATCCTTCTGCCTCAGCCTTCCAAGTAGTTGGATCCACAGGTACACGCTACCACACCTGGCTAATTTTTTTATTTATGTAGAGATGAGGTCTCACCAATTTGCCCAGGCTTGTCTCGAATCCGTGGACTCAGGCAATCCTCTTGCCTCTGCCTCCCTCGTGTTGGGATTACAGGCATGAGCCACCACGCCTGGCTCATTTTTATTTCTAAAAATGTCTATAGAGCTGTGTTAATGGGGCTCAGGTATACTTGTTTAGTACTCTTGGTTTACTGTCTCTCTCACTCAACTGAGACCAACATTTGTCACATTCTTTCTTTTTTTTTTTTTTTGAGTTGGAGTCTCACTCTGTTGCCCAGACTGGAGTGCAGTGGCATGCTCCCAGTTACTGCAGCCTCAACCTGCTGGGCTCCCACGATCCTTCCACCTCAGCCTTCCAAGTAGCTGAACTATAGGTGCGCGCTACCATGCCCGGCTAGTTTTAAATTTATTGTAGAGAGGAGGTCTCGCCAAGTTGTCTGGGTGGGTCTCAAACCCACAGGTTCAGACAATCCACTCACCTCAGCCCCCCAAAATGCTGGGATTACAGGCTGAGCTACCAAGCCCAGCCACATTATTTCTAAATAAAGCAAAAAAGCTACATGTTGATGTCAGAGAATTTATAATCTCCGTATAACCGACTTAGTGTATGTAACATTTAAGGCAGAGATACCCATAGCTATTATGAACCCCAAATAAAAATTGGTTACTTTGCACACTTACAGAGTGTTTACTGTGTGTAAGAAACTGTCCCAACGCTTAAAAAATATCAACTCATTTGATCCTCAAAAGAACACTATGAAATATGCACTACCATTATGGCCATGTTATAAATGAAGAAACCAAGGCACAGAGAAATCAAGTAACTTGACAAAGGTCACACAGGCAATAAGTGACATAAGTACCACAAACAATGGCAATAAGCCACTCCTCAGGTTCAGGTATCCTGCCTGTTGGCTCTGCTAACCAAAACCAGTGCTCAAACCCCCTCCCGAGACATTCCATTATGTCTTCCTACCTCACAGTGCCTCATGCCTCAAAAGTATTTTTTTTCCCCTCTATCATTAAAATTAACATTCTTTAGTGCATTTATTTCAGTGAGTTATTAGGAAAAATAGAAATCTGATTTAAGCTAATTCATACCAAGGGGTATTAAATCATGGATAGATTCTGGCTTGATGTGGTCATTATTGCACAGGTTTTCACATTTTAAACAAGAACACTTGCTATTCTAAAGGAATTAATCTCAATTGTAGTGGTTTTCAAAACCCACATGGATCAAATGATGAGGCCGAACAGGAGAGTTCTGGATCCACAAAATCTAGCTTCAAACACAAAATGCTCTGTTTTTCTATGTAATAGCTGTGCAAACAATTTCATTTGGGAAAATCAAGGAGGTTCCACTGCTAGTAAGTGGAACCACTGCTCTAATCCATCAGGCCCGATGAACTCTCCGGTTCTTCTTCCCCTCTCTTCCATTGACACAGTCCACTTCCTCCTTTCCCACCTCCATAAAGAAGTGCTTGAAGCTCACAGAACAGGGCATAGCATCTCTGGGTGCGATGAACTTCAGGAGGTCCAGAACATGCGTTGAACCTCTCAGCAAGGTGAACTCATGCAGCTAAGGTGCCCATCCGGTGGCAGGATTATTGTATTTGATACCTGTTGTCGACCGTCACATTTCCCAGAAGCCTGGTCTCAGAAGGGGCTTTATTGGCAAAGCAAAACTTTTATACTGGGCATTACAGGAACAGGAGAATCACCAGCCACCTGAATACATAGTCCCACCATAGCATTCCTTTGGTCACTCTTAGGCCTGAGTCCTCTGGGAGCCTGAACTCCTCCAACACAGACAGGTGGCCCTTCTCTTGATTTCCGTAGTTCTTCCTGGTAAATGGTGGAGATTGCATCTGACAAAGTGTCTGCAACTTTGTCCTTTTTTTGGAGTCAGGTTTCTGGTCATGGGTCAGAAAACACCCTTAAGCAGTTTCTTTCTCCACACCCAGTGAATTCTTCAGGGAATCATGGGGCATATGCAGAATCACGGGGCATATGCAGATTACATATTTGTCTTACTGAGAGCAACTGAGAGTTGTCTTCCTGTTTCTAGTCAGTGATTAACTTTTGAAGGCAACTCTTTTGCTGTGTGTGTGTGTGTGTGTGTGTGTGTGTGTGTGTGTGTGTGTATGGAGAGGTAGAGACAGAGAGAGACATAGCGATCTGCTTTAAGTATTCCCACACAAAGTTACACACACCCTTTTCTTAGCTATCTATGGCACAGTTACGAAGGATTGCAACTATCACTGAGTCAATAGTAAAGAATAAAATCCTAACCTCTCAGAAAACGCTCATTGCCATAGAGGGGAAATCGCCATCTGCCCACCAAGATGCCACTCTCTGATCACCTAAGGGTTGAATACACTACTCCTTCAGCCTCCCAGAGTCTCTAGATCAATTCAGTGACATATACTCAGAGGGATCTATAATATATTTGTAATTAAAGCTTGTATTTCAATTACATTTCTCAGAGAGAAAGCCTCAGGTTACCGTTTCTACTCTCCTCCATAGAGGTTTCACTTTATACTATTAAAAAGGAGACACATCCATGAGCACATGGGTCCTGTGGTAAAGCAGATTTAGTGAAGACCTATATGTATAAGAAAGATTTTATGTGTGGTGAATATTAAATGCACGTGCTCGGCAGCACTGCCCTTGCCCCCTCTTAAATTTCAGTTCCTTATTTCAAATGACTACTCTGCTATTTGAAATACCATCTTCAACCATCAGCCCAAAGTCTGCATAAATTAACTTGCTATTTTTCCCCAGCCCAGACAGCACTTCCTCAAGGTTCCCCATTCTGTCTCCATTTCTTTAAATAAACCATTTTTTTCTAGCTTCTCAGGCTCAGTATTATATTTAATTCACTCTTCAAAATATGTTCACAGTTTAATAGGTTTGATTTTACAAGACTATCCTACAGAACTGTTCTTTTTTTGGCATCATGTCAGTAACCTTGCAAGTTACTCGACAATGGAATTGCGGATTCGGGCTATAGGAGTTCAGCCCAAGTGGTTAGCCTTATCAAAGTGATGGATAATTGAAAATAAGGATGTATTACAAAAGTCAAACTTCTGTGTACAGGTTAGTTACCTAGTCACACTAGCATTTGGGAAAGAAAGTGACAAATTAGAACAAAATGCAAAGTAAATATCTAAGTAACTGTAAAGATAATTCTTAACTCGAAAATGGTGATAATAATAATAGTATAAAGCTGAAGCCAATAATTATTAATTTCTGCTTCACCTAGCTATGATCTTCCTCAACTGGACCAAATATAAAACACAATTATTTCAACAAGTAGTATTTAAGGTGGGTACTAAACCCGGGTCTGTGGACCACTTGAATCAGAATCATTGGAGATCTTTTTATATTCATTTTAGTTTACTTGATTTTGTTTTGTCCTATACTATCTTTAAAATTCTTCAGTTATGAATAAGCCATATGTATACAAGTCACAAATTTCAATAGTTACAAAGGATATACAATGAAAATAAAGTGTCTTTCCCATCCCATTCTTTACTACTACTCCATTTCCCTCCCCAGTGCATCCCTGTACCAGTTTCTTGTATTTATTTCCAGAAACATATCATGTGTGTTGCTATCAGATATATTGGTTAATTCATTTAACATCCATTTTCAATCTTCTTCCAGCATGCTTTTCTGTATTGCAGAAGTCAACAAGTTAAAAATAATATATCCCAGACTCCACTATAACCAGAATTCCTGAAGTGATTTAGTGTCCTCTAATCAGAAGCACTTTATGATACTTGATTTTGAAACTGAACCAAATGAGGAGAGATACGGGGCTGGAAGCATTTGTTTTGCTGGTGTGGATGGTGGCAGAAGCCACACATTTCAGCTATGTAGTACCAGATTGTCAAGTTATCAGAGGAAGCTTTTTAATAGTAGTGGAGGTGATGTGGCTTCTGCAGACAGCAGCTCTCCTCACAGCTTCTAGATTCCATAGTCGCCTGATTATAGCAGAAGTGTCAACTCTCTGGTTGTCTGGTTCTGCTCTGTGTTCTTTGGAAGTAACTCCTGAAAGCTTAGCTAAGTCTGCTTATAAAGCCAACAGATCTGAGGCCATTGAAATAAATTACTTTCTGCTTACTGTAGCTAGATTATGTTCTCTGCAACTGTGTCTTGATTTATAAGATGTATATAAACATATATGCTGTGGTAGGTGGAATACAGTTATGGCCTCCCAAAACACCCACATCCAAATTTCTGGAACCTATGAGTGTGCTCCATTATGTGGCCAAAGAGAATTATGGTGGTATTAGTGTTGCTAATCAACCAATTTTAAAATAGGAAGAGTATCCTAAATTATGCAGGTGGGCCCAACCTAATTACAAATGTCTTTGAAAGTGGAAAGGGAGAGGCAGAAGAAGAGGAAGAGAGTCAGTCACAGGAAGGATGACTATTGAATAATGACCAGACATGCCAAGTTGCTGGCTTTGAGAATGGAGAAAAAGGGGCTACAAGCCAAAATACAGTGAACTATTTTGAGAGTAAAAATAAGCATGGAGAAAGAGTTTGGGGAGAATATTTTATCTTTTTTATGACAATAAATGTTCATAAGACTTTAAATAACAATGTAAAGATGAAAATAGAGATTATGTGTTCTCTAACTTAAATTTTTGTAGACGTGCTGAGAATATTGAAATTCACTGCACGAAAGGAAATAATGTTCACGAACTTTTAAAAATGTTTAGTTGTTTCTTTCCAGTTAAACAATCTTTCAAGAAAAAAATCTTATTTGGAAAGTGTAGTTTGTGATGTTGTTAAAGGCTTGATGTCAGTTCTACTAGTTCAACATTTTATAGAAAAGAAAAAGTTCATACAACACTATTCTTGTTATGTTATTTTCATTCTAGTAAAGACTTAAAATGAATTTTTAAAAAAAGAAAAAATGAGACACAACCATTTTATGACTTAAACAACAAAAGAATTTAAAAGAATGCCCTGAAAAGACAATACCATATATTTTTGAAGTTATAGAGACACTGCTTTAGTCAATTACCACTGGAGAAGCAGGGAAGCTTAAAATTTGGTGACAGTATTACAACAACACACCATTGCGAGGCCAGTCTAGAAAAGTGTCTTGCTTATCCACTGACCCCTGTTAAAATGAGCATAGATTTAGCATTGCCAAATATGCATAACAATGACCACAGGAGCAAAGGAGCAGGCAAGAGTGCTGAGAAATTATTGTTCCCGCTCTGTAATGTCAAACTTAAAAATCAACTTTAAAAATTTTTAAAAATAAAATTGGAATTTTTTTGAGTTGGAGTCTCACTCTTTCGCCCAGACTGGAGTGCAGTGGCTGCTCCTGGCCACCACAGCCTCGACCTGATGGGCTCCGGCGATCCTTCCGCCTAAGCCTTCCGAGTAGCTGGAACTACAGGTGCACGCTACCACGCCCAGCTGATTTTTGATTTATTGTAGAGATGAGGTCTCACCAAGTTGCCCAGGCGGGTCTCGAACCAGCGGGCTCAGGCAATCCGCTCACCTCAGCCTCCCAAAGGCTCGAGATTACAGGCTGAGCCACCGAGCCCAGCGTAAATTGGAATATTTATAATGATATATTTGGATTTATACTTGTATGCAACAATTTCAGTCTATGACAGTAATATCTGACTCTGATCATGAGCTCTGATGTATATTGATTTTAATATTCGACCAGCTGGAATTTAGTCAGTGTGTGTTTGATGTATTTTTAATACTCAGCCAGGCTTGGGAACCACTTATTTATGGAATATTTACTTGTGCCAAATCCTGGGTAATCTGGCAATAGAAAGATAAACATCTGTGCAGAGTTACCCAAGACAATTTACTAACTCTGTTATGGGGCCTAGAGCTTGTTTTTGATATTGACTCACTCTTTCTTGTAAGGGCAAGGCCCTTTAGTAATTCTAAATATTTTAAAAAGTTTGTATTCTGAGGATGAATAATTAGGGTGAGGAGGGATGTTTAGCACAATTGATATTAGAATATTAGGAAATAGTGAAACACAAACAAAGCAATTGCTATACCAGAGTCCAGAAATTGATCAATGATCAATTATATGATGTATATGATCAAGGTAGTATTTTAAATCCATAGGGGAAATATGGATTACTGGTCTCAAATATTATGACTAGCTAGTCATTGAAGAAAAAATAAACACATCTGAATTCCAATCTTCATGTACACTCAAATAAAAATCAGATATATCACAACTTTAAATGCAACAGATGATATCACAACATGATTAGAAGTTTTCTAGTTAGTGAAAATTCACCAAGCTGTACACTTATGTATACTTGTGTGATTATACATTGTTTATCAATAAAAAATTTTAAACTTGATAAAATGGTGTGTTACTTATTTTTATAATTTTAGAGGAGAAAAGGTCTTTGAACAGTAACATAAAACTCCAAATTAGTTACAAAATGACTGGTAAGTTTAACTACATGCAAGTCTACACTTTCTGAATGATGTTAAAACACTAGAAAATGCCAAAAAATAAACATCAAATTGGGAAAACATTCTTGCAACACTTGTGACAGACTATATCAGGAAGGGTCCCATTAGGAAGACACCACTCTAAACATCTGCAACAGAGAGTGTCTAGTATAGAAATTGTTTTCAGAGGTGACAGAAGAGCTGAGAAGCCAGGAGGGAATGAAGGATAAGCTCCTCAGAGGTTATCAACAGCAGGTAGCTTCTTTGCCCCTGTACAACTGGAAGGAAAGAGGTGGGATATGGTATTCTCAGAGTCCAGGCCCAGATGAAGCCAAAACCACATAGGCCTCTCTGATGGGAGCAGAAGCCATAGAGAATATGCACTGGATACTGGAGATGATGCTTGAAGTAGAGCATGGAGGAGGGGTGCAAATGTCCTGGCTACTCCTTTTCTCTTGCTCTCTGTTTTAGTTTCGTATAACAAATTACCACGTGCCAGCTGGCTTAAAACAACACAAATCTTGAGATCAGAAATCCCAGATGGGCTTCACTGGGCTAAAAATAAGGTGTCAGGACTGCATTTCTTTCTTTCTTTTTTTTTTGTTGGAGTCTCACTCTGTTGCCCAGGCAGGAGTGCAGTGGCACGCTCACGACCACTGCAGCCTTGATCTGTTGGGCTCAGGAGATCCTTCCGCCTCAGCCTTCCAAGTAGCTGGAACTACAGACGCATGCCACCACATCCGGCTAGTTTTTGTGATTTAGTGTAGAGATGAGGTCTCACCATGTTGCCCAGACCCCCCGGGGCTCAGAAAATCCTCTTGCCTCGGCCTCCCAAAGTGCTGGGATTACCTTTGGAGGCCCTAGGGGGAATCTCTTTCTTTGGTTTTTCCAACTTCTTGAGATTACCTGCCTTTTGTAGTTGCCCCTTCTTCTGTCTTCAAAGCCAGAAGTCTTTCTCACACCACTATCTCTCTAGTTCTTCTGCTTTTGGCTCCTTCTTCCACTTTTTATTCACCCTGCCTTCCCAGTCATGGTCTTATTCTGCCACTCAGGCTGGAGGTGGCGTGATCACGGCTCACTGCATTCTTGACTTGCTTGGTTCAGGCAATCCTTCTGTCTCAGCTTCCCAAGTACGTGAGACTACAGGTGCATACCACCGTGCCCGGTTAATTTTTTGATTTGTTGTAGAGACGAGGACTCGCCATGCTGCTCAGGCTGATCTCAAACTCCTGGGCTCAGGCAATTCTCTTGCCTCAGCCTCACGAAGTGCTGGGATTACAGGCATGAGCCACCACACCCAGCCCTTTTCCACTTTAAGGTCCCTTGTGATTACACTGGGCCCACCTGGAAAATCCAGGGTGACCTTATTTTAAGGTCAGTTGATTTACCAACATAATTTCATCTGTAGTCCAATTCCCCTTTGCCATGTAATAAAATATGTTCAGAGGTTTCAGGGATTAGGAAGTAGGCATTTTTAATTTTTTTTTTGAGTCGGAGTCTCACTCTGTTGTCCAGGCTGGAGTGCAGTGGCATGCTCACAGCCACCGTGGCCTTGACCTGCTGGTCTCAGGTGATCCTTCCACCTCAGCCTTTCAAGTAGCTGGAAACACAGGTGCGTGCCACCACACACACTTGGCTGATTTTTTTATTTATTGTAGAGACGAGGTCTCACCAAGTTGTCCAGTCTGGTCTTGAAACTCTGACCTCAGGTGATCCTCTCACCTCCACCTCCCAAAGTGTTGGGATCACAGGCGTGAGTTACTGCCCCTGGCCAGGAAGTAGGCATCTTTGTGAGAGTCATTATTCTGCCTTTCACACCCTCCAATTTTCTACCAGTGCCTCTCATAGTCCAAACTCAGCTAGAAGCCAACTGCCTGGGAAAGTAGACTGCAGGCGTTAGTGCCAACCCTCCTACACACACCCAAGGAAAAGACAAGAATGGACCCAAGAGCCAATGGGCACCTGGAAAAATGACTACTATTCCTAGAATAAAGAATTCTTAGAAATCAATGAGAAAATGATAAAAAAGATAAATGAGCCTAGGATATGGGCTGGCAGGCAGGCAATTTTTAGGCAAAGAAATAAAAACAATCAATCACATATGTAAAGATTCTCAACTTCCTTAATCTAAATAGAAATGATGACCTATAATTTTTCTTCTAACCTATGGACTAAATTCAAAAGATTGTTAATATCTGGTTTTGAAAACTGTATAGACTGTTGAAAAGAGTAACTGGTAAAAGCTTTTTGGAAAGAAGTTTGGTAAAATTTAATCAAATTGTAAATGTGCACAGCTTTTGATTTAGCAATTCCACATTTATTAAAATATCTCAGCCGGGCTCGGTGGCTCAGCCTGTAATCCCGTGCCTTTGGGAGTCTGAGGTGAGTGGATTGCCTGAGCCCGTGGGTTCGAGACCCGCCTGGGCAGGTGAGACCTCATCTCTACAATAAGTAAATAAAAAAAAAATTAGCTGGGCGTGGTAGCGTGCGCCTGTAGTTCCAGCTACTTGGAAGGCTGAGGTGGAAGGATCGCTGGAGCCCAGCAGGTCGAGGCTGCAGTGGCCGGGAGCGGCCCCTGCACTCCAGTCTGGGTGACAGTGAAACACCAATTCAAAAAAAAAACCAAAAAAACCCCTCAAAAAACAAAACCAAACATCTCACACCCACAAGTATGCAATACACACACACACACACACACACACACACACACACACACACACACACAAAGAAGTTCACTAAGGCAGCATTTATGATCTCAAAAAATAACATAATGTGCAGAGAGGGCACAGTGGCTCACACCTATAATCCAAGCGCTTTAGGAGGTTGAGGCAGGAGGATTGCTTTAAGTCCAAGAATTTGAGACCAGTCAGGGCAACATAGCGAGATCCTGTCTCTATGTAAAATATGTAAACATAAAATTTAAAAAATTTAAAACAAACGATCAGTTAACACAGGCATGGTGTTAGTTCAGTTAAAACAACAGAATGCACCATTTTATGGAATGACCTGATATAAAAACAGAGTGTACTGGCAAGGAAATGTCTATTGTTAGATAGAAAAAGTAAGTTATTGAGTAATATGCACAGTATAATTACAAACTACATGTTAGAACATGAATAAACTGGGCATGGTGGCATAGGCCTGTAATCCCAGCTACTCAAGAGGCTGAGGCAAGAGGAGTGTTTGAGTCCAGGAATTTGAGATTAGCCTGGACCACAGAGCAATGCTCTCATCCCTTCCAGAAAAAAAGAGCATGAATAAAAACTCTGGTAAATATATATAAATCAAACTGTTAATAATGATTATTCTGAGATATGAGATACTTTGGGACTTTGACCTTTTACATATTCCTATATTGTTTAAATTTTATGCAAGCAACTTTATATAAAAATTTTATATCAGAAAAAGAGTATAAAATTATGAACTGTGATTAATATATGTGTTTAAGAATAGGTCAAGCTTTTATTTACACTGGGTAAATTTGATTTTAACTTATTACTTAAAAAAAATTTAGCTGGAGTCAAAGTTAAAATATTCTCCCCTCAATAAAATACATGAATGAGAGTAAATAAGAATTTTTTTCTCAGTCCTCTGGTTGACTGACATTCCTCTCTCTCACTAAATTTGTTTTAATTAGAGAGTTCCTCTTTCTCAGGGTTCTCCTCTCAAAATTACTATTCCCTTGTGCTTTCAATTCCTGTCTCTACAATCTGTCTGCCATGAAGTTCCTTTCCTTTTCATTTGGGTTTAAATAATAACCAAATAGACCCATTAGCACTTTCATTTGCAGACGAGAGATCAGTATGTACACTGAACTTGTATTTAGAAATGGGAATTCCTCTAAGGCTATTTCTCTTGGCATAATATCATTTTCCTGTGCCTTTAAAAACTGTTGGCCTTTTATCACCACTCTAATATATGGTGATCCCAACATTTTTCCATTTTTGTAAAGGTTCTATTTAATTTTTTAATCAGTGCATCTCTGAATCCTTAGTTCTTGTTCTTACCTAAGGCTAAGCTGCATATAGGTAGTGACAATTTTCCTAACCAATTGGTCATGACATTTTAATACGCTTTGAGCACACCCTTATAGTGTTGTAACAACCTGAATTTATTCATTTTTTATTGCTTTTTTTTAGGGGTGAGGGATAAGATTTGAAGAAAAGGTGGAGGTTTCATGAGAAAAAGAACATGCATATGAGTATAAAAACAAATATGTGTCTATGTGCAGAAAGATCAGGCTGATAAAGGACAGATTTCAATTGTCAGAAGTGGCTGCTCAGATAGGGTAGATAAGACTGTTCTGGCATCTTTCTCATACTATTGGCATTTATTTCACTACTCCTTCAACCAATAATCCCTGGAAAAAATAATGGCCTTGTGATAAATAGGATGTATCTATTTTGAATATACTTCCTCAACTTTTTAGAGATGATATATCTAAGAAAATTCAGATATGTATGCAAAAATTAAGTTAAAATTATTATCTATTGTTCAACAGGAACTGTCTTCATGTAAAAAGAAAATGGAATACTAAGTTAAACATGCATCCTAGGTAATCACATCTTGGCTAACAATCTCCAGCACAGTTTGTCACAGAGTCGAATATCACTCATTTATAAAACAGGATTCATAAGAAGAAAAAGTTGATCTAATCACCAAAGTAATAATTTCTTGATTTGAAATCTTGAAGACACAAGGAAATAATTTTGCATTCTTCTACTGTTGAATTTAGCATATAATCATTGAGACATTCCTATGTGCCAGTAGCTGGTGTGAATGTAAAGATAAGTAGGATACAGTCCCAGTGTCTTAGTCCATTAAGTGTTGCTATATATATATAAAGGAATACCCAAGTTGGGGCAATTTATAAAGAAAAGGGGTTTACTTGGCTTTTGGTTCTACAGGTTGTTCAAGAAACCTGTCCCTAGCATCTGCTTCTGATGAGGGTTCCAGACTGCTTCTACTCATGGAGGAAGGGAAGGGGAGTTGGTGTGTGCAGAGCACATGGTGAGAGGAAAAGAGGGAGAGAGGAGGTGGTACTGGGCTCTTTTTAATAAACTGTTCACTCATTACCACGAACATGGCACCAAGCCATTCATGAGAGAGTCAACCCTATGACCTAACACGTCCCCACTAAACCCCGACTTCCAACATTGGGATCAAATTTTGACATGAATTTGAGGGACAAACACCCAAACTATAGCATTCAGCCTTTAAGGACATCACTCACATAACAGGAAATAAAAGTTGTATGTAATTAGCTATATTACAAAATAAATACACCAAGTATCCTAAGAAGGGCATAAGCACAGATTTTTAAAAATTTATCCAGTTATTTATTTTTAATCAGTTATTATTATTATTATACGAGGTCTCACTGTGGTGTCCAGGCTGGTCTCAAACTCCTGAGCTTAAGCAATCCTCCTGCCTTGGCTTCCCAAGATGCTAGGATTACAGGCATGAGCCACCACACCTGGCCATAAGTTCAGGTTTTATGAGGAAGGAGAGAACACATTCAAGAGAAAAGGAGTCATGTAGGAGGGGACATGTGAAAAATAACACAGATGATTTATGTTGTTATTGTGACGTTCAACTTTCTCTCTTAGATTGTATGCCCTGTTGAGGTGAGGAATGATGTCTCTTTTATCATCTCTCTCCACCCAATTACAAGCACCTGACACTGTACCTGGCACAGAGTAGGTCCTAAAAGAATGAAAGAGGGAAAATAAATTAACATTGAGGCCAGGCACAGTGGTTAGCCTGTAATTCCAGCATTTTGGGAGGCCAAGGCAAGAGGATTGCCTGAGCCCGGGGATTTGAGACCCGTCTGAGCAGCTTGGTGAGACCTTGTCTCTACAATAAAACACAAAAAAACTAGCCAGATGTGGTGGGGTGTGTCTGTAGTTACAGCTACTTGGAAGGCTGAGGCGGAAGGATCACCTAAGCCCAGCAGGTCGAGGCTAAGGTGGCCATGAACATGCCACTGCACACCAGCCTGGGTGACAAGAGTAAGACTCCAACTCAAAATAATAATAATAATAATAATAATAACACTGAGTATCTAGTTTGTGCCAGTACTTTCCTGGTTGAGTCTTAGAACAAACCACTAAAAGATTCCTTTAGCTCCTCCCCCAACCCCTTTCTCTCTCTTCCTCCTTCCCTTTAAAAGGAAGAAATCACAGTTCAAGGAGCAAATTAACCTAAAATAGGTTGGTGTGTCAGCTTGAGTTCAACCGCAGGCTCTGCCACATAATACTGATGCGATCTTAGGCAAGTTAATTAACCAGTCTGTTTCCTGTTCTTAAAAATGGGGATGATAGTACTACTATTCATAACGTTGTAATAAAGGCCACGTCAGATGGGGTATAGGAAGTGTTTTAGGTCAGTGCCTGAGACTTAAAATGGTCAGATGGTGTCAGCAGTTATTAATATTGTTGTTAATATTGTCAAACTGAAAATAATATTACCTACTTCACTGATTTAAGGAATACTTTGAGACTGCAGGCTGTTAATGTATAGAAGGCTTTATATCTGGTAATGGTCACAGTGAGGGAGGGTTAGGAGATCAAAGAGTCTACTTATGTAGGGTTTACTAAACCGGGCAAACTGGATTGACAATCTAAGGATAGTGTTAAGGAGCCAGGAAAGATATGGTATAAGATAGAGAAAATGGGTGGGGAAGGAAGAAGTGAAAAATAGGAAACGAAGAGAGAAAAAGGTAGCCCAAGTATAACATCCTAAGTCCAAATCAGAGAGATAACTGTTGAGAAGAAAAAGAGGGCAAAGCTCACTTCAAGGAAGCAGCAATTCTGTAATGAAGGAGGTAGTCAGTGCGTGCAGGGGACTGTGTAGAATGACTCAGCTTCCATAGTTATAAAGCAGAGGTATTGGCATAAGCCCCAGGGGTTAGGAGGTTGAAGTGCACTATATTTCAGGCAAAGCAGCCCTTAGATATTTAAGTAGATGTGAGAGAAGGCAGATGCTGGCTGAGAAGACGTGGGCTGACAAAGAGGTTGAGATCTACCTACAAACCACACATAGAATGTACTGCAGTGATGAGAGTGGTGAGACATGGCCCAGAAATCAGCAGATCAGAATGTGAATTCTCAGAAATAAGCAGAGAGAAATGTCTTGGTTTAGGAGTGTCTTTTGCTTTGGGAGACATTTAATTTTGGGCATCAAAATAATGTCAGGACAGTTTAAAAGCTCCAGTGTCAGATGGTATATAAACCTCATTGTCATCTGTTCAGTTAAGGAAGTTAAGCTGGGATTCGAAATAAAGTTTCTATTTCTTGTTTCAGAAACAATTTGTGCATAGAAACATAGAAACACAGAAGCATAGAAATATTACAATTTGATGAGACCTTTTGTTGTCACTTTAGGCCAGATGCAGAAATGGTCAATTGGTGTTCAAGAGATAATGACTACAGACAGAATCATCTATTACCTTGGGTCACTATACCCCCCACCCCACCTCCCCCCACCTCCCCAGGTTAACTATTTTTTAAAAACATCCCTTCTCTGTAATTTGTACAAGCTCACAAGTAAAACACACACACACACACACAACCAATTTTTGCTTTCCTAAAAGCTACCCTATAGTAGTGTAACTTGTGATATGTACAAATATCACCTGATTATTAGGCAACAGATCACTTGTACTTACAGCTTAACATTTGCAGAGATTCAAATAAGAATACTGAAATGAATTATTAAAATGAGAATATGCCCAGTTTATTGGTCTTTGCCATGTTGATTCTACATGCAGCTTCTCAACTATAAAATGAATTCTTTTAAAATAAGAGTAATTTAAACAGTTAAACATATCTTAGCCCTCTTAGCTGGAAATCACATTCCCTGAAGGCAGAGTTTGTATTTGCTGCGTTGTACCTCACGGTGTTGAGCATATGAAACACCTTGGGTATTAATTAGTTTAAATATTTTTTATATTAGTAAAAAAACCATATTTACCAGTTGATTGAAAGTAATGGGTGCTTATCCAATGATTATTGAGCCAAATTTTTTGTACCTAAGTTTTTGAGACATGTGTACATTTTTTTTCTGTGACAACGGACATAGCAGAAAATGCACATCAATCACCCACTTAAAATACTTCATTAATTGCCTAATTTCTAGGGGAATACCTCAAAAATCATTTCCATGGTACACATGTTTGAGTCTGGTCCTCTGAGACTAGCCCCCTGGGCTTTTGATTGTATACCAGCCTGTTGTCTTGGATATCTGAATACCTTTCCTTGCCCTTAATGGGCAACTCCAGTGTATTCCCAGCAGGGTCCCCAGTACTTCCTTTTTTAAGAGCAGGGTCTGTATTTTCATTGTTATATTTATGATCCAGCAACTGCCCATTTATATCGGGTAATCAGTAAGTGTCTGTTGAGTTGAATAAATGTGTACTCATGACTGAAAATACTTTACACAATACTATGTATATAATTTAACTACCTGATATTTGAAAAATGCAAAAGTATTTGTTATTTGGGACTATTTAAAATAACTGACCCTTCAAAAGGGGCTAGCTTTAACATTTTGGGAGAGTATTGCTTCTGGAAAGAGACTCCTTTTGATGCCTATCATATGCCAACTTTAAGACACTAGCATCTGAATAAAGTGCAAATAGCATCATTAAAAAGGTCCTTGCAGTTGGCAAAGTGGTGATTCATTTGGATGGGTCATCACGTTTTTAATTAAACTCTTTCTTAATGTGCAATAATGAAAAGTGCTTAGAGTGATTATATGTCTGAGCACATCCCCCAAATTGTTAGTGGAGTAACAGGATTTTGTTTCAGGCTGATGGGTCACCAGTTTGACCAGCGGGATTTTTCAGCTTCAATGACCTCACAGTATAGGCATTGCGATTGAGATGATTATTTCCTGCAATTGTTTTCTAAAGAATGATTTTAAAAATTCAGGTTATACACTGATGTAATTTGTGCTTAAGTGTACAGCAAATTAGCCATGCCAAAACAAGATAACAAGAAAACTTCCCAAGAAACCTAGAACACTGGAACTAAAAATAAACAACCAAGAATGAGTTGTTTGCAAGATCTGAACTAAATTTTTTTTTTTTTTTGAGTTGGAGTCTCACTCTGTCGCCCAGGCTGGAGTGCAGTGGCATACTCGCAGCCATGCCAGCGTCGACCCACAGGGTTCAGGCGATCCTTCCACCTCAGCCTTCTAATTAGCCAGAACTACAGGCCCACGCTACCACACTCAGCTAATTTTTTTGATTTATTGTAGAGACGAGGTCTTGCCAAGTTGCCCGGGCTGGTCTCGAACCTGTGGTCTCAGGCAATCCACTTGCCTCGGCCTCCCAAAGTGCTGGAATTACAGGCTGAGCCACCATGCCCGGCCCTAAATGAGTTTGTAAAAAATAATACAATTTAGTTAACATTTATTTTTCTTTAGCACAATCTTCCTGAATCATAATCTATAGCATAAAAGTTTTTACCAGAAAGAAAAAAAGTAGATGATCTTTTCAATATAGTTAGTTATCTTCTGATAAATTCCTGAGAAAACTTTGGGAAGAAATGATGTCAGTTTAGCACAAATTAGGTTGGTCTGAAATTGTGTCATTCACACAGAGACTGTAATGTTCTCTTTGATGCCAGAGCAACATGCTCAGTACTTAGCAGAAAAAAGGAAAGTGAATGGTTAGAGTGGTATTAGTCCATTTGATCTGGAATACAAAGAAGTGTGAAGATGGATGATTGGAAATACACCTAATTTAACATACAAAGAGCAATAAACGAAATAAAGGCAAATGTACAAAATAATTTATTTTGAGACAAAAGGAGTTTGGAGTTACATGAAATATATGTGCTAAGTATGAGACTTTCTTTCATTCAACAAATAATTATTGCTGAGGGAAATAATGCTTTGAGCTGAGGGCAGTGCTAGTTATATAGAAACGTAGAAAACATACTGCCCTCCCTTGAAGCCCTCTTAAATCTGGGAAGGTAAGACTTATAAGATGAAGAAAGTCCAATGGAATAATTAATAACCAACATTTGCATAGCACCCACAAATTTAGAAAGTACTTTTACATACCATTTTGTAAGTTTAAAAATAAATTTCTAGGTTGGGCGCAGTGGCTCATGTCTGTAATCCCAGCATTTTGGGAGGTAGAGATGAGAGGATTGCCTGAGATCAGCCTGGGCAACTTGGTGAGACCTCTTCACTACAATAAATCAAAAAATTATCCAGGCGCGGTGGCTGGCACACACCTGTAGTTCCAGCTACTTGGAAGACTGAGGATCACCAAAGCCCAGCAGGTTGAGCCTGCAGTGGCTGTGAGTACGCCACTGCACTCCAGCCTGGGCAACAGAGTGAGACTCTGACTCAGAAAAAAATTTCTAGATTTCATTCTTCTGTTAGAATTTCCTTAGATGTGTCTTTGGAAAACAGTATTAAAGTTGGGATTGTGATTACTTCTTAGCTTTACTTCAATTTTCTCAACATTTCGTATGGATTCTATTCCTTGATGCTTCATATATATATATATATATATTTGCGTTGGAGTCTCACTCTATTGCCTAGACTGAAGTGCAGTGGCATGCTCAGGGCCACTGCAACCTCGACCTGCTGGGCTCAGGTGATCCTTCCATCTCAGCCTTCCAAGTAGCTGGAACGACTGGCGCATACTACAATACCCCACTAATCTTTTGATTTACTGTAGAGACAGTGTCTTGCCAAGTTGCCCTGGCTGGTCTCGAAACCCTGAGCTCAGGCAATCCTCTTGCCTCAGTCTCTGAAAGAGCTGGGATTACAGGCTTGAGCGACCACGCCTAGCCTATGCTTCCAATTTTTATGATCCAACATCTCAACACTACCTCAAAGAATGATGCTCTGTGGATTTGCAAAGTGAATGTGCTTTATCTTAATTTTTAAGCTACTAGAATACACAGCTTATTATGGAGACAATACAGAGTCTGGAATTTATAGGACAGAGTTGATAGTAAATGTTTTTATCATGTAATATAACTTCTGGTTTGAGAAATATTATCACCTTATCTACCTGTGGTTTCCACTTCCTTATCATTCGATAAAACCTTTGATCTGAATCTATTGTTGTATACATTCTGCAGATATCTATCTATCTATCTATATATTATATAATCTATTATATATTCTGAAAGGTCACCTTTGTCAAATCTAATGGTCCTCCCCATCCCTGTTTGTGTTCCTTAGCCTCTTTTCAGTTCCATTCATTGGCCTTTATTTTTAAAATAGCTAGGATTCTAAGGACCTGGAATTTAGGTCTCTTACAATAGCTTGTATTTTCCTATTTCTTCTTTCATGAGTTTTCTTCTGCTTCTCATCAGGCTTATTCTTTCAAATCTTAAATAGTTTACTTTCTTATGGGCTGTTTGAGCCATACAAAGTTCTTAAAGGCTCAGAATATTGTTTGCATTATCTACCTCCATTCCTTACTTCTAGACTCCTCCAGACTGAATGATTACCTTCTTTCATGCTTTGGTTTAACTCGTACCTTCTCCCTGCAGTTTGTCTTGCCCATAGTAACTTATTTTCCTTGAAATTCTCCAGCATTTGACCCTCACTACCTCATACTGTTAATTAACTTAGTGTTTATATCTTATCTCCTAGTTAGAATGCAAAGTCCTCAAAGGTAAGGGCTATATTTAAGTTTTTTTTTTTTTTTTGGTTTGTTTGCTTGTTAGGGGACAATGAACATAATACTCAAACATCTGTTGACTTTAAAAGGCACAACATTTCAATACAACACAGCGAATATCTTGTTTAGCTAAGCATAATACATTTTTTTCTTTTCTCCTTTTTTGCTCTGCTTATGAGTTTGACCACGCTTGTTATGAAATTACCATATGCAGCCTTTTTAGTAGTAGAAGAATTAAAAGATGGAAAAAGCAGGCCTATAGGAGATAGTAGGGATGGATATATATACATGGGCCAGACACTCTGCTCTGCACTGTAAGATTTCTTTGAACAGACTCAGGAAATTAAAGTTCAGCCAGCTTACTTAATTTATCCAAACTCCCACCAAAGTTAATGGCTATTCTGAGCTTCAGAAACACAGATCTGCCTGGATCCAAAGGGCCAGGTGGTTTTTATCATGTTGGATGAGAATGAAATGGCATAATTTCTTGAAAAAGCCCTAGGCACAATTTTGGCATTCAACAAATGTTGCTCATGCACATATCTGCCCCCAAATTGGAACTACTTAAAAGGAGGGGGAAAAAAAGTTGGCTGAAATAATTATACCTGTTACTAACTCAAGGCTCACGTTTGACAATAATCCTATGTCCTTCTTCACAATGACACTAGAAAAAAAATGCCTGGCAGTATTTCATATCACGATGCCTATTATCCCCCCCAATCAAATAACAACTTAAATTATACTTTCAAAAGAGAAAAGGGACTTGGAAAGTTGTCTTCAACTAGCAAAGGGACTCAAGGAACCCAATAATGTATCCCTGTAAAACAGAATTTATTTCTTGTCTAGGGGGTTTCCCCCGACTTTCTCAACGAAGAACAAAGTTTTCTGATCCGTAGGGACCGCTGTAAGGTAAACTGAGGGGTGCGGGCAGTAGCTGGGCCTCCCTTGAAGGTGGACGTCAAGCGCATCTCTTCGCAGCCTCTTCACTATTAGGTCCTCCAGAGGCTGCTCCTCCACAGAAAGTAACAGCGCGAAAAGTGGGGCGACTCAAGGCTCCCTTAGCTTATCAGCAAAATCCTTTTGTCGCCATCCCAGGCGACAACCCAGACAAAACGCACGACCCAGCTGTGTCGAGCCTCCGGGGGGAGGGCAAACCACCGCTTCCTCCCATCCCCTCACCATCCTCTTGCCGCACCTGGACGCCGGCGGAGAGCGACCCCCCAGCCGTGACGTCACCGCACCTGGCACCACCCAATGGCCGGGCGCGGGGGGGAAGGAGGGACGGGAGCCCTAAAGCGACGGGGGCGGGGCGGGAGAAATGAGGGCGTTCTCGCGAGATTTGCCTCCTCCCGGGACCAGCACCCCGCACCTTCCCAGCCGCAGTCCGCGTCTCCACCTCAGTGCGCGGCGTCGCGTTCCCGGGCGGCGGGGGCGGACTGAGCGGCGAGGGGCGGGCTCCGAGGCAGGGCGGACGCTCGGGGTTGGAGCGCAGAACCGCAGCGAACCGGCGGGTCCCACCCACTTGCGGGAGCGACCAGGGCTGGGAAAGCCGTCGTCTGGAAGGGCGGGGGAGGGTGCCCCCGCCGCCGTGGCTTCGCGGAGACCCGGCGTGAGGAGCCGCTGCCGCCGCCTCCTGGGCCGCGCGGAGGGACTGGCCGGAGAGCACCGCGGGCGGATGGAGGCGCCTCCCCGCCCCGCCTGAGCTCGGGAGGGGCACGAGCAGCCCGCGAGCCACCGGAGGAGCAGCGGCCGTCGGCTTCACCCCGCGGGAGCTCCCAGCATGGGTGAGCGACTCGGGGCGCCCCCTTCTCGGCCTTGTGGGGAGGCGGCGGGTGAGCCCCTGCGCGGCGGCGCCGCACCCCTTACCCCAGCGCCTTCCGCGCCCGCCTCCCACCTGGCTCCTCCACGAGAAGTCGGTCGGGGGTCCCGGGCGCCTCCTCTCGCGCCCCGCTTTCCGCCTGTTTTCCTGTTCCCGGGAAAGTGCGGCGGGGATGGGGCGGGAGCGTCCGGCCGCCTCTCCCCTCCCCAGCTCCGTCCCTCCCCCAACCTCCAGCCCCGACCCTTTCTACCCACCCCCGCCCCTACCCCCCTCCACCTCTCCTCCTCCTCCTCCTCCTCGTCGTCGAATGGAGGAGGGTGATTGGAAAACTTAACAAAGTAGCACGTTCTACTTATTTATTTTCTGCGAGACTTTGAATACGTCGGGCTTTTAAGAATACACACACACATATACTTTTGGGGGGAGGGGAGTTAAAAAAGGCAATTTTTTCCCCCTGCTGAAATTTGCAAGAGATACCTCAAGGACGGGCTAGCTTGAGGATTTATTTTACTTCGGTTCTACCTGGGCAAGTGTGTTGGCACCTACACATCGGGTTGGGGTTTGACAGGAGTTCAGCGTCGGACCCTTTGAGGAGCAGTTTCCTGTTTGGAGTTAGACTTCCTTGCTACAAGAAAAAGTACAAGGCCTTATATGCTATTTACTATGTGTATGGTTCGAAGAGAAAGCAGAATGTGTTGCAGCCTGGTTTGAAAAGGAGTTTTGTTAAGGTGTAGCAATTCTTTTGATAAGAGTTCGGTGTGGGCTAGATGTTGACTCCCTCAATCCTTTCAGAATTAAAAGCAACTTAAAGGAGAGTAGATTTTAAAAAAATAATCAAATTTGTGCCATTGTAGGACGAAACGTGTTTTGTAAGAATAAGCCCAAGTTTGATTCTGTAGAGTAAATCAGGACGACCCTATCACTTTTTGCAGTTGAGTTGGCACTAATTCATACCAACAAACCATTACCGAAATTAATAATTCGTAAAACTAACAAATGGTTTAGCAGCAGGACAAATACAGAGGACTGCTGATGTGGCACCCTCTGCCCACACTTTATTTTGTGGTGGATGCTTTGAGCATAGTGTTTACAGACACTAGCTATTTTGTTTTCTTAGACTTTCCAATTTTATGTCCCCACTCTCCCTTCCTTTTTCCTGCTTTCAGGTAACTTTTATTCACAAAGTGTTCTTGAACTCAGAAATAAAACGTTTGCTGTGGAACTTTAAAACGAATTCTGTCCCTGTTCCTTAGTTGATATTGCAGGGTAATTGGGGGTTTATTCCTTTAAGTATCAAATCATTAAAATCCCTTTAACTTCTTTGGATTAAACTCTTTTTTTTTCTTTTTTTTGAGTCGGAGTCTCACTCTGTTGCTCACTATGTCGCTCAGGCTGGATTGCAGTGGCATGCTCAGGGCCACCGCAGCCTCCACTTGCTGGGCTCAGGTGATCCTTCTGCCTTAGCCTTCCAAGTAGCTGGAACTACAGGTGTGCGCCACCACGCCCGGGTCATTTTTTGATTTATTGTAGAGAGGAGATCTTGCCAAGTTACCCAGGCCAGGCTGGTCTTGAACCCATGGGCGCAGGCAATACTCTCGCCTTGGCCTCCCAAAGTGCTGGGTTACAGGCAGGAGCCACCATCCCCAAGTGGATTAAACTCTTAATAAAATTAAATATGCAGTTCTTTTCTGACTTAAATAGGATGCAGAATATAATTCAACTTCTTTGGATGACCTGAGGTCATCATTTGTGATGTCTTGAGAATCTTTTGGATTGCATGTAGTGCTTGTTGATATCAGTGTTGAATAACATGTGTTTGCATTTTGAAGGTTTTTTTTTGAGGCAGAGTCTCTGTCGCCTAGGCTGGAGTGCAGTGGCGCGATCACAGCTGTCACTGCTTGGACCTGCTGGGCTCAGGCAATCCTTTTGCTTCAGCCTTCCAAGTAGCCGGGACTACAGACACAGGCTACCAAGCCTGGCTAATATTTTTGGTTTATTGTAGAGATGAATTCTCATCAAGTTGCCCAGGCTGGTCTCCAGCTTCTGAGCTCAGGCAATCCTCTTGCCTCGACCTCCCAAAGTGCTGGGATTATAGGTGTGCACCACAGTGCCCGATCTTGAAGTTATTTCAAGTTCTTTTTTTCCGTGTTGCTATTGAATTTGCTTGTAACTGTGACTTTTCACCTCTCCTTTTCTCATTTTTTTAGAGGTGTGTGAATCGTATTCAGATTTGTAACTTTGCATAGGGGAACAATCAGTAGGTCCTTAATGTATGAGGTTGTCTCTTGAGAAAAGTAAGTGAATACTAATACTTGGACATTGGAATACCTATTTTGATTGTCCCCAGGCCTTTTCTTCATGACTTAACTTGTGTTCTGGTTAGGTGAGTTACCATATTAGTCTTGGATTTTGATGTTAGCATACTGTCAACTTGATTACTCAGAATATGTTTTTGAAGGTCCATTACTTGGGGCATTTGTGGTTAGTTTTTGAAAAGTATCTGTGAAGCATTTTCTCATGAATGTATACTAAATTTATTGGTCATGTAATACTAAAATTTTCAAGTTCATTTAAAGAGAGTTCACTCTTTAATATAAATTTCATTTGTTTGATTTTGTTGTCAGTCTCCTTTATTTCTTATAATTTAAGGTGCATCCTAAAATATTTACAAGGTGTTTTATCTAGTTTGTCACAGAATGAAAAAAATCTTAAGAAATTTTGCTTGGGATAACTTGGATACCTATTAAGTGATAATTCTTACATGTAGGTGGTATAGCTAGAAAGTTAAGAACATGAACTCTGGATAGGATTACCTGAGGTCAGATCCTTGCCCCTCCACCTACTAGCTAGCTGTGTGACTGAGCGACGTTACTTAACTTCTCTATGCTTCAGTTACTCTCCAAGTGGGATAAAAGTGTCAGTCTCATAGGCTGTTAGAATGATTGCATGAGTTAATATTTGTAAAGTGCTTAGAGCATTGCTAGTGCTGGCTGTTGCTATTTTCATTTTCAAATTATTTCCCTAATTCTTGTACTAACATAGGGAAAAAAATTTTTCAATTTTTGACCTTTGTTAGAAGTAAAATATTGTTTTTAAAGGACCAGTAGGATAAGATGGTTTTGTACTAATGCAGAAATTGAATTTTATGTAGTGTAACCTCACAGAAATTATGTGGATACTTTTTTTCAGTATTGGATGTATTGTGAGAAAGTCTATTATTAGTTGGTAAAAAATTAATTGCTCGGGAAAAACTTTATTTTTTTTTATTTTTATTTTTTGAGTTGGAGTCTCACTCTGTTGCTCAGACTGGAGTGCGGTGGCATGCTCCCGGCCACCGCAGCCTCGACCTCCAGGGCTCCGGCAATCCCTCCGCCTCTGCCTTCCAAGTAGCTGGAACTACAGGCACGCGCTACCATGCCCGGCTAATTTTTTTGATTTATTGTAGAGATGAGGTCTTGCCAAGTTGCCCAGGCGGGTCTCGAACCCGTAGGCTCAGGCAATTCACTCACTTCAGCTTCCCAAAGTGCAGGATTACAGGCTGAGCCACCGAGGCTGGCTGGGAAAAATTTTTAAGTGGGATGGATACTAGAGACTTTCTTTAAGTTCAACTCATGTTTTTAGTGTCTACATTTGTTAAATGTGAAAGAATATCCAGCATCAAGAAGTTTAAGATATTCTATGTGAAAGAATTTTGGGGAGGGCTTTAGAGAGATAGACAGGCAATACTTATTTTCCTTATTACAAAAATACAGATTGGCATTTTGAGCAGGATAAGGCAGAAGGCAAATGGCACAAGGTGTTATTATTTGTGAATTTTTATTTTTGAAAAAATAAGCAGATGTTAAGGGCAGAATTTCTCATAATCATTTTAAATAGAATAATTAGTTTAAAAAATTTAAATTTATAGCCTTACATATATATCAGTCATTAGGTGGTTTTCATAAGTAGAAATTTACAGTTGGTTTAAATCAACAGTCCTCTACCTTTTTGGCATCAGGAACCGGTTTTGTGGAAGACAATTTTTCATGGACTGGGGTGGGGGATGGTTTAGGGATGATTCTAGCATATAACCTTTATTGTGTATTTCTACTATGATTACATTGTAATATATGATGAAATGATTTATACAATTCTCTGTTTAAAAAAAAGAGACACGGACAGAAGGGGTAAATAAAATAATGGGTGGGCCACTTGTGGACTAAAATAAGTGTTATATTCTGACTTGAAGCCTGCCACCAGTTGCAGCTGTACAACCGAAGTATGTCAACTCATTTACAACTCACTGACAAGGGTTTTGATATGAGTCTGCAAACAATTGATTTATTAAAGTCTCTGTGAGTCAAACCTCATTGCTAATGTTAATCTGTATTTGCAGGCACTCTCCAGCACTAGCATCACCACCTCATCTCCACATCAGATCATCAGGCATTAGATTCTCATATGGAGCATGTAACTTAGATCTCTCACATGCACAGTTCACAACAGGGTTTGTACTCCTTTGAAAATCTTATACCACCGCTGATCTGATGGCAGAAGGAGCTCAGGAGGTAGTGCGAGCCATGGGGAGTGGCTGTAAATAGAGATGAAGCATTATTCCCTTGGGGCCTGCTCACCTCCTGCTGTGTGGCCTGGTTCCTAATAGGTTCCTAATACCTACCTTGGCCCCGAAGTTGAGGACCCCGGGCTTAGATGATATATGCACATTGATAATAGAATCGTTGCTTTATTTCTTTGTACTGTTTGGAGAAAATCTTGATTGATATCAGAGGGTGTCAAAAAAGGTATACAACTTTTAAGAAAGGAAAAAACTGTGTTATAAAGTTGTAATACTCTATATATACGGATAGCAAAAGATGAATACAAGTCACGTTTGACTTATACAATTACAAGAGGTGCTCAAAAGATGTTACAATGCATCCAGACACTTCTAGTTACAGCAAACTAATGCAGGACTTGTTGCTGTGCAAGGCCTTCGTGATCTTCCCTTGTGCAAATCACATACAGTACCATGCATCTGAAACTTATGAACGTGTGCAGTTGTTAGGCGTGTTGGAGGTTCTGTTGCATACTCACATCTCCATTGTGGTTGTACTTTACAGTATTCTCGAACTTCAAATACCACTTCAAAATGGTCTTGCGCTCCTCCAACTACAACTGTGCTTCCGCCATTTTCTTTGACCGTCCTGCCTGTTGCATGGTGATGCTAACATTCATTTGATTAACGCCATCTTTTGGGCGATCATCATACTACACACTGCTACCATAATTCAATTCAAAGAGCAATACATAGATAGCATCTCTTAAAATGTGTATACATTTTTTTGGCACCCCCATAGATAAGTTAGTTGCAAACGAAAATTGCCCTGCTAAAAGCTCACTTTTCAGTCTCAGGATTTACTTCAATTAAATTAATCCAGAGCATGAAAAAGGAATATTAGAAAATTTTTGTTTCAAAGTTAAAGCACTGGCAAATCTAATAATTCTACTCCTTAATAAGTAAGCACTCAGGATTGGAATTTTTTTTTTTACATTGTCTCAAACATTGAATAGTTTAAATTTTGTAAAATCATGTCACATTCATAATATTTTATGTTTTCCTGTAGAAGCAAGCATGAAGTTTGCCATATATCTCTTTAAGTGAGAGGTTTGCAAGTAAAATAATGTGACATGAACTTTTTGGGTTATGCTATATTATCAATCAAAAGTATCCCCCAATTTTTATTTACACATAATCCAAATCTGTTATTTCTCCCTCTCTTTTGTCAAGGATTGTCCCCCTATTATTAAATGTATTTTGGAAAAAAAAGTTTTGTTTTAAAGTATATATAAAGAAGTGTTGTCATTGTGTCAAGGACTTGCAGGTAGGCAAAGAAAGAGGTGTAGTGATGGTGATTTGGGTGAGAATAGGACAGAGCTGTAGGCCTGTGTCCTAGGTAAACTGGTGAAGCAAGTAGTGAAACGAAAATGGACAGGGTCCAGATTTCTTTCTTTTTTTTTTTTTTTAAGAGTTGGAGTCTCACTCTGTCACCCAGACTGGAGTGCAGTGGCTGCTCCCGGCTACCACAGCCTCGCCTGCTGGGCTTCAGCGATCCTTCTGCCTCAGCCTTCCGAGTAGCCGGAATTACAGGCATGCGCTACCATGCCTGACTGATTTTTTTATTTATTGTAGAGATGAGGTATCGCTGCCCAGGTGGGTCTCGAACCTGCGGGCTCAGGCAATCCACTCACCTCAGCCTCCCAAAGGCGCAGGATTACAGGCTGAGCCACCAAGCCTGGCAGGGTCCAGATTTCTTATTGAAGAAATACAAGACTGGTATTTGTTTGCTGGAAAAAAGTGAGCTTGGTTTTTGGAATTGTTTTGGGTAAGCCAAGCAGTAATACTGATAAGATGCTGAACCCCTAAGCTAAAGACTTTAAATATTTTCTTTCTTAAGACTATGCTAGCAGCTGAATTTGAAGGTGTGATATTAGTGATCCCAAAATAACTGAGGTGAAATGGGATTCTGTCTATCTAAATGCTCAAAGATAGTCCCGGGTTTTAGTTTAGCACTCCTGTTTATTTGATCCTAGGGATTTGATGTGCCTGCTTTTTCTTTGTTGCTGTCTCTTTTCACCTGGGTTTCTTTCCTTTCAGACCCAATGGAAAGCAGGTTACAAAACCTTGGCTTACCCTTCTGTTTCAGAAACTTGTACACAATCCTTAAAGGTGTTAGTAGTTAGAACTGCCATTGTATTTACAAATGGACAAGTAAGGCACAAGAAATTTGAAAATACTGTTAGTTGTTAGTCCCTTGGTTTCATTGAAGTGGTGTTTGGCTAGTTATTAGATCTTTTTTTTTTGGTAGAGTGAACCTGTCCTTGTCAGTCCTCCAAATTTTCTTTTATTATATAGGTGTTTGGACTGATTCCCAGTAGAGATATTCCCTATTCCCACTATTAAGCAGATATTATTCCCTTCATAATCTTCATAGGACTTCTCTGACCCAAGACTATGCTACACTATAATTTTTGAGTTACAACCTTGGTTTAAGCCCAGAGTGAAATAGGCATTTTCCTTCTGAGCTCCTCAATGTTTCCTCCTCTGGACTAAATTTGATACTACTTTTTTTATTCCCCTGAAGGTCTCAGGTACCTGGATGCTCTACTCTCTACCTGACTTTTCGTTGAACCCTATTTGATTTACTAAAAGCATGTTTACTAGTTGTTTGCACTTAAAAGTTCTTTTACTCTAAGGAACTCTGCTTTAAAAAAATAATGATTCTAAATTGATAATCTGACTTTTATTAAGATGTTCCATTGTCAGATATGACAGTGTTATGGACACTTTCTTTCCTGAAACCTATGTATACCGCATTAGTCCTTTCTAATGGTTCCAGTAGACTTGTATTTTATGATCTTTCAAATTTTATGCACCTTATTAAATTTCCCATCATGATTCTGTTCTGTTTCTCAATTCATTTGCAAAACGGAGATTACTAGCATGGGTGCCTTAATTCCAGTATTTTAGTACTTTATCAGTACCATATAGTTTAGGTTCTTTTTGATGATTCAGTGTCCAGATAATTCAAGGGAGTGACCAGTCATGTTTTGCATAGGGATGTTTTGGTTAGCGAACCCTATATAGGGTGGTGGTCTCATAAGATTGCAATGGAGTTAGAAATTTTCTCTTGCCTAGTGATTTCTAGCTGTTTCAGTGTAGTAGCGCATCACATTACTCACATATTTTTGATGATGCTGGTGTAAACAAACCTGCACTACCAGTTGTATAAAAGTATACCACACGTGTTTATATATAATATTATACATAAGCATACTTTGTATTATACATGAGTATTGCTAAGTATTATAGTACTTGATAATAAACAACTATATTACTGGCTTATATCTTTCCTATACTATACTCTCTATTGTTATTTCAGAGTGTGCCCCTACTTACAAAAAAAGGTAACTGTAAAAACAGCCTCAGGCAAGTCCTTCAGGAGGTATTCCGGACAAAGGCATTGTTAAAGGGGATGACAGCTCCTTGTGTGTTTCTGCCAGTGGGACAAAATGTGAACGTGGAAGATAGTGATATTGATGATCCTGACCCTGTGTAGGCCTAGGCTAATGCAAGTGTTTGCCTTAGTTTTTAACAAAAAGTTTTAAAAAGAAAAAAAAATTAAAAATAGAATAAAGCTTATAGAATTAGGATATGAAGAAAAAATATTTTGTACAGCTCTACAATATGTTTGTGCTTTAATAAGCTAAGTGTTATTACAAAAAGGTCAAAAAGTTAAAATAAGTTTATAAGGTTACAGTAAGCTAAGCTTAATTCATTATTGAAAATTTTTTAGGCTGGGCTCGGTGACTCAGCCTGTAATTCCAGCACTTTGGGAGGCTGAGGTGAGTGGGTTGCTTGAGCCCACGGGTTCGAGACCCGCCTGGGCAACTTGGTGAGTCCTCATCGCTACAATAAATCAAAAATTAGCTGGGTATGGTAGCACGTGCCTGTAGTTCCGGCTACTTGGAAGGCTGAGGCGGAAGGATCGCCGGGGCCCAGCAGGTCGAGGCTGCAGTGGCAGGAGCGGCCACTGCACTCCAGTCTAGGTGACAGAGTGAGACTCCAACTCAAAAAAAAAAAGAAAAGAAAATTAAAAAAAATCAATGTATTGTAGTTTCAGTGTACAGTGCTTATCCAGTCTGCAGTAGCATGATAGATATCCTTGGCCTTCACATTCACTAACCACTCACTCACTGACTCACTCATAGTAACTTCTAGTCCTGTGAGCTCCATACATGGTAGGCACCCTATACAGGTGTACCATTTTAATCTTTTATACTGTGTTTTTACTTTATTATTTCTGTTTTGGTACACAGATACTTATTGTGTTACAGTTGTCTACAGTATTCAGTGCAATAATGTGCTGTACAGGATTGTAGCCTAAAAACAGTAGGCTTTAACTGATATAGCCCATGTTTGTAGTAGGCTGTACTATCTAGGTTTGTGTAAGTATACTCTGTAATGTTCACACAAGTGTAAAATTGCCTAATAACACATTTCTCAGAATATACCCCCATCATTAAACAAGGCTTGACTGTATTTTTAAGAATGGTAGTAGTTAACAGTTAACACCAACATCAAGAGAAAGGCACTATCAAGGTCACATCATCAAGGAAAGAAGATTTTGATGAGAGATTAATCAAGAAGTATTTGCCTTAATGTGAGAAATGTGATTTAATGCCACACTAGGGAATTTTTTTTTTAAGTTGGAATCTCTTGTCACCCATGCTGGAGTGCAGTGGCACACTCACGGCCACCTCAACCTTGTCTTGCTGTGTTTAGGCGATCCTTCCACCTCAGCCTTCCAAGCAGGAACTACAGACGCATGCCACCACACCCGCCTAGTTTTTGTGATTTATTGTAGAGATGAGGTCTCACCAGGTTGCCCAGGCTTGGCTTGTACCCTCAGGGACTCAGGCAGTCCACTCGCCTCTGCCTCCCAAAGTGCTGGGATTACAGGCTGAGCCACCGCATCCAGCAGCTGGGGGATTTAACACAAAAGTTTGGGTGCCTCAAATAGTTTACCAAATAATGTTAAGAATTGGGCATATTATTAGAATCACCTGGGACTTTAAAAAAAACAACAAAAGAGCAAAATAACAAACTTCGCACAACCCCTGGATTGTGATATAAATGTGCCTGCCTTTCCTTTTCTTCAGTTATTGTGATGGATATGATTGGGATTAAAAGTATTGGGATGGCTTATAGTGTTGTGATAGGAATAAAATGACATGTGAATTCATTAGAAATGGAAAGAGGGAATGTAGTACTTTAAGGGGATAGGTTCCAATGTCAGAATTGTTAAAATCTAATAGGAGAAGCATATGGAAGATTAGAATATAAATTCCTGCACTGGAAGGCAAATAGGATATGCATCTCTCATTAGTTTGACATTTAGGATATATAGTGGCAGTAGCTAAGAAATTTTTTCCTCCACTCCTGGTATTGAGTTTTTAGAATGAGGTAAACCTTCACTTCCTTCACTTGAGCTGATTCTTGAGATGTGTTTTTTTCACCTGAAATATTAAAACTCTTTTGTTCTTAGTGTCTTATCAGTGTTCCAGGACTGAGGAGGCCAGAAATTAACCTAACATGTAGACTTACTTTATTACCTGTATACTAAAAGGTCATTCCTAGAATGACCTACAGTTTCATGATTATTGCAGTAACTAAGGGCCAACTTGTTTTGGATTGTAAGTGTAGGAGTTCATGTTCTCTATTTGTAAAATAGAGACCGTATAATCCTGGTTAAAATAGAGTACTTTTTAGGAAACATTTATAATTGGTATTTTAAGTATATACTGTTCTAGGGATTTTCTCATTTTTTGTGTTAGAAACAACTTTTAGTTTATTTAAAAGTGTGTTCTCTTAAGACCAAAGTTTTGCATTAGGCTTTAACTAAAATTTCTGCTCTGCTGTAGTAGATGGCACTCTGATGAGCATTTTGCCTTGATGTTTGATGTGGGGGGGGCATGTGTGCACACCATATAAGATGAAGAATCCATTTTTCACTTAACCTACTAACTTGGCTGTTCTTACAGAACACATTTTAGGGAGCCGCTCAAAAAAATTACCTTAAATGATGAAAATAAATTTGTTAAATTTTCAGAATGAGTGTCAAATGGAAATAGAAAGGCTGTATTTCAAATCTCAAGCTAACTCCTTTCCAACAAAATTATTCTGAATTCTTAATAACTTGTATTCTATAAAACACGATTGAATTTGTAATTAGAACCTTACAGTTTATAACCTAATTAAAAACTTCTTTGTTATTCTCTAAATGGCCTTGTTTGACTTGAGCTCTTTTTTTTTTTCCTGCCCAGGCTGGAGTCCAGTGGTATGCTCGCAGCCATGCCAGCATTGACCTGCTGGGCTCCAGTGAACCTTCTGCCTCAGCCTTCCAAGTAGCTGGAACTATAGGCGCACACTACCACATGCAGCTAATTTTTTAAAAAAATTTTTATTGTAGAGACGAGGTCTCGCCAAGTTGCCTGGGCTGGTCTTGAACCTGTAGGCTCAGGCAGTCCACTCGCCTCGGCCTCCCAAAGTGCTGGGATTACAGGACTGAGCCACCGAGCCTGGACTGACTTGAGCTCTTTGATGCTAGAGACCATGTCACTTATTCTATTTAGATAATTTGCTAATTATTGGAAGCCTGTTATGTGTCCACTAAGTTAATTTGGTGTAATCAGGGATAGAGAGCCAACCTAACAAATAATACAAAATTTAAATATATTGGAATATGTCCACCTAAATCAGACCAATAGAATGTTGACTGATGGTATTATTGTTTCATGTTAACGGGTGACGTCTCACTTTTTAGAAATAAACTCTTTAATCCTTTCTGTTTGGCTCATTAAGACTTTTGTGTCCCTTTAGTAGAGAATCATTAGTCTGGGATATATAGTAAGTATTTTGTCAGATGGATCTGGTTACCTTCTCCATGTACGTCAGTAAAGGGGAAGTTACCTGTTTTGTAAATAGGAGAGATTTTTATGTGAGTCTCCAGTTTATCACATTAAACACATTTAGGCATAAAGGCTTAATTTTTAGCTTTAAAACGTTTAAAATAACTTAATGTTTGAACTGTAAAATTATACCATCTTTAAGGTGGATGTTGTAAAGCAAGTTTACATGTAAGTACACATCTTGTATATTCTTTGAGGCATATTAAATTGTTAAATTACATATATGTAATTTAAAATTTTCTAGTAGCCACATTAAAAAAATAAGGAACAAGTGAAACTAATTTTAACAATGTTTTGGATCAGTTGGGTTAAATAAAGTACATTATTTAAAAATATATTAAGTATAAAAACTTAATGGGATAGTTTACATTTTTTCTGACTTCAATGTCTGATGTGTTTTTTACAGTTAATAATATTTCAGGCCGGGCTCAGTGGCTCAGCCTGTAATCCCACGCTTGGGAGGCTAAGGTGAGTGGATACCTGAGCCCTTGGGTTCAAGATCCGCCTGGGCAGCTTGGCGAGACCTCATCTCTACAGTGAATAAAAAAAATTAACTGGGTGTGGTAGCGCGCACCTGTAGTTCCAGCTACTTGGAAGACTGAGGTGGAAGCATTGCCGGAGCCCAACAGGTCGAGGCTGTAGTGGCCACGAGTGTGCCATTGCACTCCAGTCTGGGTGACAGAGACTCCAACTCAAAAAAAAAAAAAAATATATATATATATATATATATATATATATATATATATATATATATATTTATATTTGTTTGGGCAATCCAAATTTCAAATGCTGAATAGTTACCTGTGACTGATGGTTAACAGCAGAACAGTGTAGCTTCAAAATGTAATCCTTACAAGGTTTGTTGTGAATGTAATGAGAGTGTGTATGAAAATATTTTTACAGTGTTATACAATTTTATTACATTTTTTATTTTATTTTATTTTTGAGTTGGGGGTCTCATGCTGATGCTCAGGCTGGAATGTTAGTGGTACGATCACAGTTCACTGCAGCCTCAGCCTCCTGGACTCAGGCGATCTTTCCTCTTCAGCCTCATGAGTAGCAGGGACTACAAGGCACTCACGACCAAGCCTGGGTAATTTTTGGATTTTTTTGTAGAGACAGTGTCTCATTGTGTTGCTCAGGGTGATCTTGACCTTCTTGGCTCAAGCCATCTTCCCATCTTAACCTCTCAAAATGTTGGGATTACAGGTGTGAGCCACTGTCCAGCTAAGATATTTAATTAGTGATTATTTATTATAATCAAATAACAAGTATATATTGTCACAAAATACTTAACTGTAATAGGTTTCATATTTATTTCATTTTGTTTTCTAAACAAAATGTTGGTTTTGGCATATGTCCTACTGGTGTATTAAAGGATATGTAGCTCTTATTTTATTTTATTTTATTTTTTTGAGTTGGAGTCTCACTCTGTCACTCAGACTGGAGTGCAGTGGCTGCTC
>NW_007247450.1:0-1872 GCF_000164805.1 Carlito syrichta
TTTTTCTCGTTTTTCTGGTCAGTCTAGCTAGGGGACCATCAATCTTGTTTACCCTTTCGAAGAACCAGCTTTTGTTCATTGATTTTTGTATTATCTTTTTGTCTTCTATGTCCTGGATTTGGGCTTTTATTTTGGTGATCTGGATTCTTCTGCTGAAATTAGGGTTTTTGTGGTCTTGCTTTTCCAGCTTCTTTAGGTGGCTTGTTAGGTTGTCAATTTCTGTTCCTTCCATTTTCCTCATGTGTGTTTGTAGGGATATAAATTCCCCTCTTATTACAGCTTTTAAGGCATCCCAGAGATTTTGGTAAGATGTTTCTTTATTTTCATTTGTTTCCAGGTATCTTTTGATCTCTATTTTGATGTCATCACTGACCCAGGAGTTATTTAGCATCATGCTGTTTAGTGTCCATGTCTTTGTGGGTTTTGGGGGGACTTTATTGGTGTCAATGTTTATTTTTATTCCACTGTGGTCTGAAAAGGTGCATGGCAGAATTTCAGTCCTTTTAAATTTGCTTATACTTGATTTGTGTCCAATTATGTGGTCGATCTTAGAATATGTTCCATGTGGTGATGAGTAGAATGTGTATTCTGTGGTCTTTGGATGGAGTGTTCTATAGGTATCAATTAAGTCCATTTGGTCCAGAGTCTCATTGAGGTTCCGGATCTCCTTGCTGATTTTTTGTCCTGATGATCTGTCTAAGGTTGTGAGTGGTGTATTAAAGTTCCCAGTTATTATGGTGTTAGAGTCAATGTCTTTCTTTAGTTTTCCTAGAAGTTGCTTTATGAATGTTGGTGCGCCTATGTTGGGTGCATATATGTTTAGGATAGATATTTCTTGTTGATGGAGTGAACCTTTTATCATTATGTAGTGGCCCTCTGTATCTTTTTTAATTTTTGATAGCTTAAATGGTATTTTGTCTGAAATTAGGATCGCGACTCCTGCTTTCTTTTGTGTTCCATTCGCCTGAAAATTTGTTTCCCATCCTCTTACTTTGAGTCTGTGTATGTCCTTTCTAGTGAGATGGGTCTCTTGAAGGCAGTATATTGTTGCCTGGTGATATTTTATCCATTTTGTCATTCTATGTCTTTTCAGTGGTGCGTTTAGTCCATTCACATTCAGACTAATTATTGAAATGTGAGAGTTCATCCCTATCATGGAGTTCTTATTGAGTTATTGTTCTTCCACTTGGTTTTTTCTTTTTTCTTTTTCTTTTTTTTTGTCTTTCTTTTGCTTTTGGGGTTGGTTCATGTATATTTTATTCTTTTCCCTGTACTCTTGTGAAGAACGTTGTTCTTTTTTCCTTTTCTTCTGTGTTTAGTACTTTCTTGAGTGTTTCATGTAGAGATGGTTTTGTGGCTGCATAAGTTCTTAGGGATTGGATATCTGGGAAAGATTTTAATTCTCCCTCACTGATGAAGCTTAGCTTGGCTGGGTAGGTTATTCTTGGTTGAAATTGTTTATTCTTTAGGACTTTGAAGATAGGGCTCCAAGCTCTCCTAGCCTGCAGGGTTTCTGCAGATAAATCTGCTGCTATTCTGATTGGTCTTCCATGGTGGGTGATCTGGCCTTTTTCTCTTGCTGCCTTTAGGATTTTTTCTTTTGTGCCTACTTTATTTAGGCGAATTATTATGTGTCTAGGAGTTGGTCTTCTCATTTGTTGTCTTGCAGGGTTCTCTGAATCTCTTGTGTTTGAATTTTTGTATCACTGATTAGATAAGGGAAATTTTCTTGAATGATCTCGTGGAAAGTTTGTTCCAATGTGGTCTCTGTTTCTCTTTCTGCCTCAGGGAGTCCGATTATTCTTAGGTTAGGCCTCTTGAGGTAGTCACTCATCTCTTGAAGGTTTTGTTCTGTCTTTTTGAGCTTATTTG
>NW_007247450.1:1892-60483 GCF_000164805.1 Carlito syrichta
CCATGGTGGGTGATCTGGCCTTTTTCTCTTGCTGCCTTTAGGATTTTTTCTTTTGTGCCTACTTTATTTAGGCGAATTATTATGTGTCTAGGAGTTGGTCTTCTCATTTGTTGTCTTGCGGGGGTTCTCTGAATCTCTTGTGTTTGAATTTTTGTATCACTGATTAGATGAGGGAAATTTTCTTGAATGATCTCGTGGAAAGTTTGTTCCAATGTGGTCTCTGTTTCTCTTTCTGCCTCAGGGAGTCCGATTATTCTTAGGTTAGGCCTCTTGAGGTAGTCACTCATCTCTTGAAGGTTTTGTTCTGTCTTTTTTAGCTTATTTTCTGTGTTTTTAAGAGTTTGGTTTATTTCTATATTTTGGTCCTCAAGCTCTGAGATTCTTTCTTCTGCTTGGGTAATTCTGCTTTCCATGCTTATCAATTTGTTATTTATTTCATTCACAGTATTCTTTATTACTGTTATCTCAGATATCAGCTCCTTCCTAGTTTCTTCTTGTGTCTCCTCAATTCTTTTTAGTCTCTCCATTATTGTTTTGATATCTACATTTGCATTTTGAGACCCTTCATTCTGGGGACTTTTCATTGTTTGTATTCCAAAGTCAATTTTCTCAGTGTCTGCTCTCCCAGGCGTCTGGGAGAGACCCATACTCTTTTTTTGGTTTTTCTTCATTTCTGTAGATTTTTCTCTCTTTACCCCTTTCCCTCCCCCTCTTCAATTCTGTTTTTGAGGGAAGGTGGGGTTGTTTTTATTTCTCTTCTGCAATGACCTGTTCTTCCTTATGGGGGTCTTCTGGTTTTGTTCACTTTTCCCTCTGCTTTACAGTCTGTCTATTCAGCAGTTTGCAGTCTTGGTCCCAGTTCACCTATGCCGTCGCCATCTTGCCCCGTCTCCTCGGAGATCATTTTTTAATGTATATTTCTTTTTTTATTATTTCTTCCCTCCTTGGTGACTGATTATATGATTTGTCATTTAACATAGGCTTTAAAATAATTTTAAAGACCTCTAAAATTATTTTTTATATTAAAAAATTTGTGTTTAGCCTATACAAATAAAAGAACTACTCATTTCCTACTCTTTTTATTTTTTATTTTTATTTTAAAGATGTGGTGTACAATTCAGGATTAGGTATACAGATGTTCATTATGCAGGTACCCTTGTTGATGAGGTGTGCCCCTTCCTCCCCTAGCAGTTTCCCACTACTGCCAATCCTTTTCTTATAGTATTATGATAATTGTTCAAGGTCCACTTATAAGTGAGAACATGTGGTACTCTGTTTTTTGTTTCTGTGATAGATCACTGAGTATGATAGACTCTAAATCAATCCAGGTTGCTGCGAAATCCACATGTTTGTCCTTCTTTATGGTTGTATAATATTCCATTGTGTATATGTGCCATATTTTAAAAATCCAGTCCAGCTTCAGTGGGCAGTATGGTTGGTTCCATGTTTTTCCTATTGTGAATAGAGCTGCAACAAACATACTTATGCAGGTATCTTTTTTGTAGAATGATTTGAGTTCCTCTGTGTATATTCCCAATAAGGGGATTGCTGGGTTATATGGAAGGTCAATTTCTAGTTCTTTCAGAAATCGTCACACTCTCTTCCAAAGAGGTTGCACTAGTTTGTATTCCCACCAGCAGTGTAGAAGTATTCCTTTATCTCGGCATCCTCGCCAGCATCTGTTGTTTGTTTTATTAATGATGGCCATTCTTACTGGGGTTAGGTGGTATCTCAATGTGGTTTTGATTTGCATTTCCCTGATGACTAGTGAGACTGAGCACTTTTTCATGTGTCTGTTGGCTGCCTGTATATCGTCTTTTGAGAAGTGTCTATTCATGTAATTTGCCCACTTTTTATGGGGCTGTTTGTTTTTTTCTTTTTGGCGAATTTGAGTTCCTTGTAGACCCTAGATGTTAGGCCTTTGTCAGATATACAGTTGGCAAATATTTTTTCCCATTATATGGGCATTTCCTACTCTTTTTTTGAATAGTTAATAGTTTTTGAGAAAGTGTATTTTGTCCTGCAACAGAATGACGAACTTAACTGCAGCAAATTTAGCAAATGCTCACGTGTGCGTGTGTGTGTATGTGTGTGTGTGTGTGTGTGTGTGTGTGTGTGTGTGTGTGTGTTCCAAATCAGTGTTCTTGTCTCTCAGTTCTGTAATCCTGATGAGTACAACTTTAAAATGAATGGTGGAGATGGGAAATGTGGCACCCTGCCTGAATATATTCCACTGACAGCTAATTAATCAGAAAGAGTTTAATCTAGAACAATATTTCTTAAGCTTGTGTGGTTAAGCTTTAGAAACATTTGAAAACTCTTGAAATAGCACATGAACATGCGTGTATTTTTCTGGATTTGGATGTCTTTTTGTTGCTGGTGGTGTTGTTTTTGAAGAATGATAGCTTTCAACAATTTCTCTATGGAGACTGTGGCCCTTTTCTTTCATAAGGTTACAAACCAGTTATTTGAGGATTTGGCAGGAGGATCAAATGAAGTTCTGTGAAAATAACATTATTTTTTCCTTATTTTGTCTGATCTGAAACTTTAAAAGACTAGGTATAGATCAATGTTTGTCAAATAAGTGAATGAATTAGTGAAAAAAATCTGCTTCTTTTACTTTACTCAAGTCTTTGAGATTCTGGTCGCATCAAACGTTGATTACTTGTTGACTGTTCCATTAAAGACTTCAGTGACATTCTTCGTGTGCCACAAGAGGCCTTGGTATAGGGAGAAGGCTGTATGTCACATATGGGACTCAACACTTCCAGAGTCCCCATGTCCTGTAGATCATTACTAATATGGAAATGTATTGAGTGGTAAATTTTAGAGTTGAGTTTAAGGAAGAAATTCAGTAACTCTGTTTCTATATCCCAGGAAGATGCTGGAGATTATTTATCAAATAAAAAGAAGGTTTGGTATGCTGGATACAGTCTGGACCCAACCATCCTCTTTTGATTAAACTTCTTGAAGAGAGAGACCGTTGCAAATGCAAAGTATTTTGCTATCTAATGAGCTATTATTTGAAGAAACCCAGAATAGAGTCAAACTCTGGAATTGGCAACTCCTTTGGGATTGTGACTATTTGTGCAATCTTATTTTATTGATTCTGGTCTCCTCACTCAAGGAAGAAGGGAATTTCTATTCCCCCTAAACAAAATATGATACTACTGAAGATAGTAAAATATAGATAACATCAAGAGATTAACACTGTCTATCTCAGGGGATTGACTGGTTTATCACATTGACACTGAAAATACATCTAATCATAATCCGTTTACTCTATTCAATAACAATTGTGCTTTGAGTGTCCAACTTCTAGATGAAGCTGTTTAAACAGTCTCAGAGATTTTATTTTATACAACATTATCCTGAGAGAAGATGTAACTTCAATTTAGGGTGGGCAGTTGGGTCTAATTTAAACCATAGGATAAATTTAATTAATTAAAATGTCAGCATTTAATCAGAATATTTATAGGACTAGTGACCTGGGGTTCTTATAGGCCCTATGAGTGGCAAGATAAATCTCCATCTTATTTGAAAAATCAGTCTAAAAAGAAGGGAACAATTTTTCTTGAGTTCCTGCCTCAATTTGCATTTTGGAACCAAGAGAAGGAAAATTCATTTAAAATAGATTATCTGATGACAGGGAGTCAGACTTATGAAAAGAATATTTAAGCTTTATACCAATGAAAGGAAGAATAAAATACATTTCTTACTGGAGCATAATCTTTGTGAAATTAAACATGTATAATGATTATACTCCAAACATGTCAAGAAGCCCTGTTATAACAATGAGGTCATAAATGGAAAAGACACAAAAACATTATCTCACCAAAGGAGATGTACACATATCTATACAAGATATATATTAATATAAAGTCACACACATATGTGTATTTTAGAATATTTTTTGTCCTACTAAATTAACTAATGGATTGTGTTGTCATACAGACAAGTAAGATTAACATTAAGGAAACTTTAGTTCCAAATGACTCCTCAATGAAATAAAGGTAAAATATTTAGTTTAACTGTGCTGTTAACCTCACAGGTGTCCAATGAGATCTTGATGAAATGATGAGTAAAAAACATCTTAATCCATTTTAGGGAAGCTCAGATTTTTCGGGTTTTTTTGTAGCTAAATTTAATCCCTAAAATTCTGTTTTCTGTTTATATTTAGATATCTCCATGAATGCAGCTGCCCAGAGAAAGTATAATAGACAGGGAAGTCAAATCAAGTGTAGCGTGTTGGAAAAAGCAGTTGACTGGGACGTAGGTATTATTTGTCCTCTATAGCTAAACTAGTAGTGTGACCTTGGGCAGGTAGCTTAAGCTCTCTGAACCTAGCTTGTCTAAGCTGTACAATTAGACTGAAATCAATCAGGTTAGATTTTTAGTGTTCTATTGGCTCTAATAAAAATAAAACACAAAATTGCTCTGCAAGCTAAATCAACATTGCCAATCTGGTTAATTCTGAGCCTCCAGTCTCTTTAAATAGAGAATAGTTCATGTGAATTATACAAAAAATTGATTCATCTCTTCCCCACTCCACTTTGCCTTTCAGCATGTAGTCTCAGTCTCAGATATTTAGTCTGTATGTTGGCTTTGTGGGCCTATTTATTTTTGCAAAGACCTTTTACTCTGATGACTTGATAAGAAACAATATTTTTTTTCAAAGGTATTGAGTTATTCCCTTGGTTTGTATTAGAGTAGATAAGTCCTTCGAGTTTTTAAATGAGTTTACATTTTCATTCCATCTCTTTGATTCAAGTTTGAAGGGATTCTATTTTGGCTATTTTATCTCTCTGCCCCTAGGAAAACCAGACTTTAAGTTATCCCCAAGGTATCACTGGCAGCATTCCACACCATCTGTAATGTATAAATATATTCAGTTATTCAGTATACTCCAACTTAGCTAGCTCTAGTAATTTTATACTATTGGGGTCTTTGAGGAGAAAGACATTCATTCTCTACTGATTTATTCCTTACTGTTAGTCCTGAACTTTTGATTCAGCTGACAAGTAATCTTATACAGAAACAAAACCCTAAGATTTTTCACGATGAGTTAAGTAACAGATAGAAAGTTCTGGAGCCCATTCATTGTCTTTATTGCAATTGACTGGCTGAATACATGTGAGCACCCTTGACAGATTCCAGATTTGAATGTAGGAGACTTAAGACAGGACAAATAATTCTCAATAAAAGATGCTTGTGTTTGGAACTTGTCACTTGATACAACCTTTTGCTCACCTTCCCAACTTGGCATCAGATTGGTTTCTTTGACTATTTCTTTTCTATTAAAAATTCCTCTGTATTTTTTATTGCTGTAAAAACAGAAAACACACTTTCCTCTCACTAGAGCATGTTTCCAAAATTTTGCTCTTTAAATTTAAATATTAAATGTGGATTTTTGGCGGGAGGGACTTTCATGCATACAACTGTAGCTACACAAGAGCTCGTAAGTATAGAAATGCTGGGTCACTATAGATACACGTTTGTAGACTGAACTCTTTGTTCTGGAAGAAGCACAGTGGAGAATAAGGTTGGAAAAAACATTTACAATGGTAAGACAGACAGGAGTTCTAATCTCAGCTTTCTCATTACTAGAATGTCTTAACCTTTCTTAGCATCAGTTTTTGTCAGGTAAAATGGGACATTTGTTATAAAGACTGCATTATATTAATCTGAAAAATTTACTGTGCAGTGTAGGCTTTCAATAATGAGGTGTTATCCTTTTTAATAATGGTTTGTGTATTGAACTCTGTTTGCCTTTGGATGGATTACAAAATTTTCACAAGGCATGACTGTCCACAATTTAGTTGAAGCTTAAAGTTTGTTGAGATATATTGCAGTAGACTTTATAATCATTTATTCTTTCACTCATTTATTTAACAAATGCTTCTTATATGCCAAATACTATTCATAGGGTCTAGGGGTAAATCAATGAGCAAAAGTACACAGCTAAAGTCTAGGGGTAAATCAATGAGCAAAAGTACACAGCTAAATGCACAAATATAATTGATTTTTAAAAAACCACCTAAACATAACATATTTTGTGCATTAGAATGCTTATGGAGACATTCTGGCTCCAGGATGCCTGGGTTCAAATCTCAGCTCCATCAGGAAATATCTCGGTAATTCTGAACAAGTTATTTTTAACTACTTTGAGTCTCAATTTCTTCATCTGCAAAATGAGATATACATGGATATGAGGATTAAATGAGTCCATATGCATAAAGTATATAGAATAATTTCCAGACACAAAATATGAATAAAATGTTAGCTTTATTATTATTGTTGCTACTGTATTCACTATTTTCCAAATATCAGATTCTTATTTTTCCTTTGGGAAACAACCTCCTCCCTATTCTCAGTCCATTCTTTGGCCTTCATGTGTACTGTGCTTAAGCTAATTTATTTTCTTGAACCATGGTGATTAGTGGAGTTAGAACAAAAGCCAGTCAATCAATCAAGTTCAATCTAATTTCTTTCTAGGGCTTTTGCTTAAATGTCCAGCAGAATGCATATTCTCTTTTCCAAAAGAATTGAACCTGAGTTAATATAGTCTTGGAGTTTCTGACAACTTTTTTGTTACTATATGGAGCCAGATAGTGAGTGACACCATCATGGAAGAAGATACAACAAAAGGTGGGGAGAAGCCAGACACTAACGATAACATATAAGCATCTAAGTCAAACAATGCCAATGACATTACTACTGAATTTTTCAGTTATGGGTGCCAACAAATTAGATTATTTATTTTTAGTGTTTGACTAAGTTAGCCAGAGTTGGTTTCTGTTGCTTACAATAAAAAAAACTAACAAAACAACTTTATTTCTAGCTGAGCGTGGTGGCTTACTTCTGTAATCCCAGTCCTTTGGGAGGCAGAGGTGAGAGGATTGCCTGAGCTCAGGAGTTTGAGACCAGCCTCAGCAACATGGTGAGACCTTATCTCTACAACCAAAAGAAAAAAAAAATAGCCGGGCGTGGTAGTATGCACCTGTAGTTCCAGCTACTTGGAAGGCTGAGGTGGAAGAATTGCCTAAGCCCTGCACGTCAAGGCTTCTGTGGCCATGCGCATGCCCCTGCACTCTAGCCTGGGCAACAGAGTGAGACTCTGACTCAAACAACAACAAAACTTGATTTCTTAGAGATTGATGCAGATTTATGATTATGAAATCTTGTTTCTTCCTTTTTTTCCCCCTTGATCTAATATGGTTATCTCATGCCACTTTATCACCATTTGCAGAAGTTTTTCTTTAGGCCAGGAATCTGTGATTGTTTCTTCTAGGAAGAGAGCATTATCTAAATCTACTTAATGTGCCCAGAGTATAGTGAGGAAGAAATGACAAGGTAAAGAAAGTCATCCATTGACTCAATTATGGGTAAATGTGTGTGGGGTTTTTCTGTGCCTGATATAAAGAATTCAATAGTACAAGTTTTTCAATGTGTATGCAGCAATATAGAAATCTAACATAAATGCGTGTGTGTGTGTGTGTGTGTGTGTGTGTGTGTGTGTGTGTGTGTGTGTGTACTTCTGGATATATATATATTCCAAAAAACCACAACCAGATTAAAGAAAGACAATCAGTTAGGCTACGAAAATAAAGATGTTGCTATAAATGTTGTTAAGTATGAGGAAAAATATTGAGCACAAACATTGAGCACAAATATTAAATAACCGGAGCATCACCCCAAATCAAAACAAAGACATCACTAATAGTATAGCTGATACTTATTGAGCATTTAAGCGTGAGTACTTGCCAAGTATTTTACCTTTGTCACCTAGCAGTCTACTGATATATCTTGCCCTTTAGTATGTACATAAAATTCACTCGATCTCTTCTTATTCCACTTATGGGAGTAAAACTTAAAGTTCCTTCATGATTTGATCCACAATTGTGGCGGCAGGGGGCGGGAGCTTTGGTTTCCCTGGCTCTAATCATTTTCTTCCACTGAATTAATTTTGTTTTGACTTTTTTTTTGGCGCTGCGAAAATGGTTATTGTCTTGGCTTTAAAAATTCTTTTTACTAATTCTAAGATATACATGAACAGTAATTTAAAAATAAAAAAGATTATGTGTGTAAGACAACATACCAGAATTGAAGAGAGTCTCTTTTTGTTGTTGTTATCCTGTGACTAATGATAAATCCAGAAATTTCTGATACAATTCCAATCTTTAGCATTTTCCTCCTATAAAACACATCTTTTTCCCGAAGCTATGCTTCGATTTTAATATCTGTCTCTGAACTTGTTGCCACTGATTTGCCACCCCGACACTAGATTCCACGTTGGTCCCTTATCCTTTAAAGGACAAAAGACACAAAATGAAATGCATACAAGATTTGTAAAAAAAGTTAGGGGTGGGTGCTGAATTGAGCCAGATACATACAGTGGGGAGTTTACGTTGCATTATTGCATGGTCAGTATCTTTAATAAGGCCATACAGCATTCACTGTCCAATGAAAATCTCAGTTATTCTTATTGACTATCGTCCTTTCTGTTGCCATTGCCTTCATCCTTCCATCTTGTTAGGCTTCTTCCCACTCTACTCTGAGCACTTTTCTTGCCTGAGCTATCTGCTAAAAATTGATTATTTTGTTAATACTTACAACTATCTTATGAACCAATCTCTGTTATTAATGTTAGATACATAGATTCACCCCACTCAAATAATTTAGAGTTAGTAGTTATTGGTGTAAGTTGAGGTCAGGGAAATTCCTGCGTATAATATGTCAAACTAAGCCGGGCTCGGTGGCTCAGCCTGTAATCCCGCGCCTTTGGGAGGCTGAGGTGAGTGGATTGCCTGAGCCCGCGGGTTCGAGACCCACCTGGACAGTGAGATCTCATCTCTATAATAAATCAAAAAATCACCCGGGCGTGGTAGCGCGCTCCTGTAATTCTGGCTACTTGGAAGGCTGAGACGGAAGGATCGCCGGAGCCCAGCAGGTCGAGGCTGCGGTGGCCGGGAGAAACCACTGCACTCCAGTCTGGGTGACAGAGTGAGACTCCAACTCAAAAAAAAAAACAAAACAAAACATGCCAAACTGTGATGGAAAAAGCAAGAAGACTATATTTTCATGACTCCTAAGTGTGCTGGTGGAAACCCCAGTGTGTTTTTAAGAGGAAGAAGGGTTAATGAGATAGGAAGAAGTAGAGGTTTTAAAAATCTAAGTCATTAAAAATAAAAACTTTGGAGTTATTATAAAGTCTGATTTGTGGATTTATAAGTAGATATAATTAATTAGCTGAGAAAATAATTCAAAACCTAAGGACAGATGCCAAGAGACGGAAAGAAAATTTTTCTTCCTCCTTCTTCACATTTTCTTTCCATAGCAGAGCCATAACGTGCGAATTTCTTTTGTATGACTATGTAATCAAGGTGCATTGCTCTCTTATAAGATAATTAGTTCTTGTTTGTTTGAGTGAATGTTCTATTATTTATAAGGAAAGAATGGAAGAAATTCTTCTACCAAATTTCTCTTACCTATTGTTAAATTGTATTGTTAATGTTGAGCATGGAATGTTTGACTCCTTCAAATTTATTTCAGTGCTTATCTGTAATATTTATGACGATGACAATAGTAATGGGAAATATTTATTGAGCTTTTCATGGCAGGCACTGGGGTTTATATATGCATTATCTCATTTAAGTCTTCTAGCAATCCTATGCAGTAGATACTGTAATCCCTATTTTATATTTGAGAAAAAGCAAAACAGTTAAATGAACAGTTAAATGACACACTCCAGGCCACATCAAGCAAATCAATGGTCAAACTGTATTTGTATAGTGAAGCCTAGCATCTGGATGATTTTTTTTCCCCTTTGGATGCTTCATGGTTCCTTGGATGTTAAAAATATCATTGGATGCTTCCATGGTTGATTCTGTTGTAATTTGGTGTTTTTATCATCTACTGAATCTTTCTTTTCTATTTTATAATTAATGATTTCATTTTGAAGAAATGAGATGCATAAAAGACAAGGGAAAAAAATCTGTCACCACAAATATGTAATCATAGAAATTTTAGAACTAAAAGTTTCCTTAAGGATGAATCATAAAACATTAAGAAATATAAGGCACAGAAATGTCGACTGACTTGTTGAAGGTCAAATAGCTAGTTCTAGAATCACATTTTCCTTTGTCAAAGATGTTAAGTGTTTTAAGTAACTAATTTATTTTAATGTTGAGAGATCTTTATAAATCTTCCTGCATTACTTAGATAAATAATTCCCCAGTAAAATTGTTTTTCAGTAATTTTGTTTGGCTATTTTACTGTGTGTTTTTCATAATCTCTAATGTTGAATTTCTCATCAATTTAGGCCTCCAGATTTTATTAGCTTTTGCGTGCTCGGGAAATAACACCATCAAAGCAGAGTTATCTTCACATACGCAGGACAATTATATTGATATATCATGTGCTGTATTTTAATTTCAAAATTATTGCTTCATTGTTTTCTCCTGGAGCCCAGTTTTATTTCTTTCTTCTCATCGTTAAAGGTACAGCGACAAGTAATTCACCCTTTAAAAAAGAAAAGAAAGGAAAAGGTTTGCTTAAAAAAATGTAGCAAGCAAAATCTCCCACAGAGTGAATTCCCACAGTGTTATGGAGGATGTAAATTTAGCCCAGTGTGATTCAAACAATCAAGTTAGGAATTTTAATTTAATGGTTTGTTCCTTTGAATAGTTAGAAGCTCACCTCATTGTGCAAGTTGTGTTTGAATTGGAGAAAATTGAACTAAAATGTGTCGAATTTACCCCAATCAGGTTATTCTGAGAGGTCTGATTCACAGGCTGAGTGATGGACTAGAAAGAATGAATCAACATATCCAACAAGAGGAGGCTTAAATTATTTCACTTTAATAATAATGACTCTATTATCCCTCAATACTTTAGGATTTAAATAGTTTGTTTTTGTGGTTCCTATATTATCTTAGCAGTTTTAATAGGCTTGGGGAATTATCTTATTTTCATTTCATTGTAACCCAGAATCCCATGTTTTTGGTATGTTGGTTAGAAACCTCAGTGTCTCACAGATTAGAGGGTTGTGAATCAGTTCCTGTTGATTGACTTGGTTGTGGCAAATAAAATGCCCAAGGATAAAGAAAAAAACATTGGAGAAAACTACAAATAAGAGTAAGGACCAAGGATTTTAAAAAATGATATCTTAGGTAATAGTCCAATAAGTCTTATGGGTCTAGGACAATCATGGCTCATGTTCAGAATTATAATATACTTGTAAGATTTGGTAAAACACAGTACTTTTCTTAGAAAGTAAGACAACATATAAAAAGCCCATCAAAAGGAGAGTAACTTGGTTATAAGCCTTTTTACGTTTTTACGCATAAAGAAAGAAATGTTAATAAAGTGAGCTCTTTGACAGTAAAATGGAGTTGTTACCAATTAGAGGCTTTAAAAGTTAGCAGGCTAGAGATCTTATAGCCATATGTATTGTTCAATTTCATTTCAAATACACTGAGACTAAGGCTCCAAGGTAGTGTGCCGTGCCAAGGATCACACTGGTACTGACTGAGTTAGAAAAGACATTCCCTTTTCTTTCATGCCATGATGTCTCCTTGCCTTCTCTTAGGAGTGCTTGTGTCTCAAATAACTGTCATTAGTCCTGAGTCCCTTTCTTTGAATTTAACATTGGTGTTCCTTTGAAGGACCATGGCCGTGTCACACATATGGTGGTGCAATTATTTCAACCACCAGTTTTTATGTAGTGGCTTCAGGATCTTTGACTACCTGGTGGATCTGAAAGACTCAAGCTCTTATGCAGGCAGATTCAGCTCCTGTATTATGGTCACTGAGTCCCTTCTGCAATGTGAGATGACATATTCACAGGTTTCTGAGACTAGTACGTGCATATCTTTGGGGAGCCATTCCTCTATGTACCACTCATAGTCAATCATTTTTGGTCATTGGATTGCTAACTCACCTTCACAATTTCACACACAGAGACCCATTGTGTGCAATATCGTCCTTACATAAAAATAGAAATACAAGCCGGGCTCGGTGACTCAGCCTGTAATCCCGTGCCTTTGGGAGGCTGAGGTGAGTGGATTGCCTGAGCCCGCGGGTTCGAGACCTGCCTGGGCAGCGAGACCTCATCTTTACATTAAAGCAAAAAAAAAAAAAAAAAAAAATCAGCCGGCTGTGGTAGCGCATACCTGTAATTCCGGCTACTCGGAAGGCTGAGGCAGAAGGATCGCTAGAGTTCAGCAGGTCGAGGCTGCGGTGGCCGGGAGCGGCCACTGCACTCCAGTCTGGGCGACAGAGTGAGACTCCAACTCAAAAAAAAATAAATAAATAAAATAAAATAAAATAAAAAGAAATGCTGGATGTAGTTATCTCAAAGAGGCAATGGAGCTTCAGAAACATTAAGTTTGTTGTTTACGAACATAAAAGGGGGTTGGGAATCTGGTATTCAAACCCTGTGTCTGACTTGAAGTCTGGGGTTTTAAGTCATTTACTATAAAATCCTCAGCTTTCATTTATAATAAGGCAGTGATTTTTTAAACTTACTTTAGCAGGAAACCTTATGTTAAATGAAATCTTACACATGTAACTGATATGTCCCACTTCACCATGTAGGGGTTCAAAACAAAATCATCTCTCTTTTAATATTCAAACTAAATGACTCTACGCCCCATCTTGCTGTCATGAAAATGTCTCTCTTTTCTCCTTGAAACTTCCCATATAAGCCCAAGACCACTAGCAGAGTATATTCAGTCCATGACATATAAGATGCCACATGAAGAAAAAAATCCAAATAACCTAATGAATTTACCAGGAACCAAGATCTCCACTGCTGTTGCTGCTGTTTCTGCCACATGGTGTCACTGATACAGACTGGAGTCCCAAACACACTGTAGTGTGTGTCACAGCACAGACCTACCTGCACGTATTGGAATGTGGGGCTGATGGTGGACTCCAGAAGTGAGAGTAAAGGGAAACTTTCTCAAACAGTGTTTGGCAGAGCTGTGGTCACCCATGCTCCTACTCTTATGGCTCTCCCAGAACATTGTTCTTTCATAATATACTCTATAGCCATTCTCCCAAATCATTCCCTCCCATAATGTCGGGGAAGCTGGGGCATGAGGATTCTTCTGTCTTAGAAACAATTCACTTCCAGAGCCAGCCTGCTATATAACATCAGCACCCTAGCCCATGAGATTAGAAAAAGACCTCTCTGTGTTCCAAGGTCTAACTTATTTGGTGCACCCACATGCGTGATATTTCTTTAGACATATTAGAAGTAGATTAAGCTGCAAGGAACAACAGCAAAACCACCAAATCCTAATGGCATAAAAAAGGCACAAGTTTATTTCTTTCTCATGTTTTATCCTATTGCTCGACCCTGTGTTCCTTACTTTGTCAAGGTCAACTCATAGTCCATGATGTTTATTAAATTTGGAAGCTGTAGGCATCACATCCATATTTCAGCTAGAAAAAAGGAGGAAAGGACAAGAGAGAAAATGACCCTTCCTGTAAGGATACTTTCTTTACATCCCACTTTCTAGAACTTAAGTATTCAGATGGCTACACATATCTGCAAGGGAGCATGGGCAATGTGAATTGCATTCTGGGTGGCCATGTGCTCTGTCAAAATGGAGGGATGCAGTTCCCAAGAAAATACGACTAACAGTCTCCATTACAAGAGGAACACCCTACCTTATTACATAGTCATCTCATTTTATAAAACAGATGGGAGCAGGATGCTCTGGTTAAAGCGATAGTTGTTTCCTAGAGCCCTGCCCACTCAGCCTTCTATAGCTTTGTGCGGTTTTTGAGGCAGTGGCAAGAAACAGAGAACTACAGAGCTCAACTGGAAATCCATTGTACAGAGGTGACAACTCACAGCTCAAAGTGTTACCCGCTTCCTGCTTTTGACAAACACATTTACTTATTTTTCCCAATAAATTTAAAACTTACAGAAAAATATAGCAATAATAATATGCCTAGTACCCAGATTCATCTCCATTGCATAAGGTCTCAGTGTTATTCTTAAAAAATAAAAAATTTTATATTCCACTGAAATTCCTTTTAGCCACCACACAGCTTTGTTCCCTACTTTCTGCATTTCTGTGGCAAACCCGCCCTACTCAACTTGTATCATAATATTGGTATGTATCCATCCAAGCTCCCTTTCTCCCAGTTAACTAGAGTCTGCACTTTACTTTCATTTCCTTTCTTCTTTCCTATATTCTTTCTCTGTTCCAGGATTCCATACAGGGATATTACATTATATTTAGTAGTTTTGTAGTCATGTTTCTTTAGGCTTCTTTTGGGTGTGACAGATTCTCATACTTTCCTTGTTTCTGAGAACCTTGGCAGTTCTGGTTAGGTATTTTGCAGGGTGCCTCTCTTCTGGGATTTGTCTGATATCTTTTCATGACTAGGGTTATGGGTTTGGGGGAAGACCACAGAGGTAAAGCACCATTTTCATAATGCCTTACAAGGGCACATTTTGACTACATGATTTATGTAGATCATGTTGACCTTAATCACCTTAATCAGTTTTTCCTCCTATTTCCATAGTGTATGCACTATTTGTAAGGAAATCCCTAGGCACAGCTCACACTTAAGGAGTGGGGGATGGCGCTCCCCTCTTGCGGGTGAGCATTGATTATGGGATTGAATATGGAAAACTTCTGCATAAAACAGTTAGCTCTTCTTTTCCATTTATTTATTTAACCATGTATTTATGGCAGTATGGATTTACGGATATTTATTGCATACTTTGTGTCCCATTCTACTTTCTTTCTTTATTTTTGACCAAATTGTTCTGGTTTTGGACATTGGGAGCTTTTTCAGGTAGCAGCTATGTCCCTTAGACACACTACTAACCTTCTCTTGTCATGTTATTTACTTATTTCTTTCAGCAATTCTTTATTTTCTGGTGCTACAAGATGCTCCAAGTTCATCATGTTCTAGAGTCAACCATATCCCCAAAGAGTTTTGATTTCTTTTATGGGAGGATGGCATTAATAATCAAGATCTGGGCACTAGGCATGCTCACATTCATTTTAAAATGTATACACATTTTAAGAGATAAGAGATGTTTGCTGTAATCAGAAATGTCTGGACACTAATGATAACCATTTTGAGCATCTCTTGTAATTGCAGAAGTCAAACGTGACTTCTATTCATCTCACTGAGTACTGCAATTTCAATGCAGTTTTTTCCTTTCTTAAAATGCATATACTTTTTTTGGCACCCTCTGTGTATACATATATACACACACTCATATGTATCTATATATGTATATACATATAGAAGATTTTCATTTTAACAGGATTTTGTAATCAGCTAAAAGGGATAAAGGTTTAATTGTGGCATTTTTAGCATTAAGGGGACAGGTGATGTAATATTTAGGGAAGGGTCTTTGGGGCTACCTGTCTTCCCCCACTATCACGTTGTAAAAGCAGTCACTTATTCAAATTAGAATCTTTAAACTTTCTTTGAGTCATAAACTTCTTTTGAGAAGGTGCTGAAAGAAAGCTTTTACTAAGGAAAAAATGTAAATATATAAACACACACAGAATTTTTCCTGAATTCCTGAGACTCCCTGAAGTTCTGACCTTGGGAAGACCGTGACTCCTGTCTGGACACCATAGTGCTAGAGAAAGGACCAGAAAGTCCACATACCCTGGTTGCTTGTTTTCTTAAGCTTCATTTCTACCATGACCTCTTTTCTGGCCAAGGAAATGGAGTCATTTAACAAATAACACAAAAAAAGTCTGATCCAATAATATAGTTTCTTTATGGGTTGATTACAAACATTTATTTTAAGCTGCTTCTTTTATGTAAAATCATGATGGAGTTGTTTTGGGTTCATTTTTGGTTTCTATGATTTAAAGAAAAAAATCAGAGGTAATTTGCATGGTTTCTTTAATTCATAACTCTTTCAATTTTGCTTGAGTCACTTCCTCTTTGCATCAATGGTTCCTATTTAAAACCCATACAGTGGGAAGAAGGGTATATTTAGCATAAAGTTGTGTCTGTGAGAACTGACATCAGTGTAACCGAAAGAGTTAATTGAGTTAAATCTCAGTACATTTTTCTGAAGCTGTGTTTAGCGCTGATTATTTCAAGGTGGTTTTTATAATCACTTCCAAATGTTTTAATGAGACTGTTTTTCATTTTACTCCAGACTTCTTTTAAAAAATTTTTTCTTTTCCATATTGATTTTCCAGTCACTTACCTTAATGCTGCCGTTGGCAGACCCAGTGATGCACTTTTACAGTTTGTTCCGGAAGCTTCCTTCCACCTCTCAGCCTCATCTCTCTTCCTGTCTCCTGAGTGCTCTTTATCTGAGGAAAACGCTCTTCTGGACTGATTTCTCATGGTTTCTCTTGTAGTTTGAGTCTTAGTCCATGTGCAGTTTTCATTTCAATCTGTCATAGTCATAGCTACCTCTTGTTGTCATCTTATTTTTAAAAGATCTCTCTGAAATCAAATCTAGAAGACTTAAAATTTTATGTAATTTATTGGTTATGAGCATTGGAAACCTGTTTAATGGTGTTTGCATTTCTTTGGTTTCAGACTTTGCCTCAGATGCGTTCACTCCCCTTTCCCCTTCTGGGTTTACCCATTGTGACTAGAAGTCCCTTTCCTACTGTAACAGGTCGCAATAGTCAATTAGGCTGCCCAGGGAAGGCAGGGCTGTGACACTCATCGCATGCTACAGCTTTCAGACAGTTCTGTGTAAACATACGTTTCCAACCAACCCAGGCTGATGTCAGAGATTAGAGTCAGAATGTGCCTGCCATTCCTTCAGACATAGGTCCTGTTAGGTCATGATAAACAGCCGCAAGATTTATGGCTTCCCAAAGAGGAAAACCAATTCCCTGGACTATTGCTGAGAGCGATATCTGTATGCAGGACACTCTCCTCTTTGCAAGCATCATGACATAGAACAGGATCACTCATCAAATATATTATCTTGGTGTTGCTGTTATATCTTGGTGCAAAGACTGTTGCATATTTTCTAAAAGGTAATGATAATAAGTGGGCCTGTTTTCCCTATTTCCTTTGCCTCACTTATCTACTTAAATTCAGAAGCCTATTCTTAATTTAGCCCAAACGTTTTATAAATATAGCCCCCCCACTATATTACTCACATAAGCTGATTGGGAGATTCTACATTTTTGTTTTCAAATAAAATTGTCAGGGTGCATCGGTCCTTAATGAAAAAGGAAAGGGTCTCAGGCTGGTGTCAAGATCTCTGCCAAGGTTATCAGAATTGAAAGCATTAGTACAGGTTCCCCTATGTATATGCTTGGGTATTTAAGTTTGCTGATTGACTATTCCCCCCAAATGAGAAACTATTTGTATATGAATGATATTAAAGTAGTTCTACCACTCAGTGGAGGAGAAGGCAAATGAGGTAACTTGTTCAAAAAAAAACTTTTTTAAAATTTGAATTGTGGCGCAATATTAGCATTAATTTTCAAGGCTCAACTACCACTTTTTCAGTGTAGCAGTAATACTAAAATAATAATAAATCATAGACAAATAATAATTCATATTTTTCTAGAATCCCACTCAAACAGAACAATGAAGTTTGTCAAGTTATTTGGATAAATATTGTTCCTCAAACCCAAATGTTTCTCTGCCCACACATCTAAACGTGTGAGTATTTGGAAATGTCAATTTAGGGTTGATATTTTTCTTTTTCCAGTCAGATGTTTGGCTCTCTGGGGACAGAGCAATGTATTTGGCTAAAAATTCTGTGTTAAGTACATTTATCAGCATCAGAGGTAGGACAAAGGGCCATTTGAAAAAAACTTTGGAAAATCACAGTATCAGTGTCTCGTGTAACAAGAACTGGGTTCCCAGGCAACACCCTTTCATGATTTCTTCATAATGCCCACAGAGGTGCTTGATTTGACTCTAGTCCTGGTCTGCTTGAGTTATTCCAAACTCAAGAAAAAAAGTTATTTGAAACTGGGGTCTTTTATGAATAAGATTAATTGGCATAAAAATTTAATAATTGAGAAAGGATACCAAAAAGCAAGATAAAGTAAGGGTTCAAATGAGAAGCAGATACCCATCTCCAAGGAAATAAATGTGAGCAAGGATGTAATGTTAATACAAAGAAAAGGAAAAATTGTGTAACTGCTGCCTGTAGTGGCAAGCTCCATCCTTGGGCTACGTGCTGGCTTCCAGTTCTGTTCCCCGTATTATCTCCAACATGGAAAGATTCTGCTTTTGGAGTTAAAATTCTCCATGCTTTGCTTTACCTTCAGGGAATGCATTCAGTTTTTCTGGAAGTTTTTATTTTGTGAAAGCTAAATCTCTTTGCTTTTGTCTAGGCAATGGTGTATTTTAACAAAGGCAACAATTAGCCCAGGCTTTGCATTGAGCCATGAGGGATTGGGAAACATTCACTCACTCCCACTGGCACCTGTATCTTCATTCGTATTCTGTCTTTTCTGGCATGCCTTTCTTTTTGGTTTTGCTGACTGTGACCAATCACCGGGTCAGCTTGAGTTCCACTTGTCCCACAAGATCTTTATTAATTCATATTGTCATTTTTACCAATTAACACAGATCTCCTTTTATACTACACATTTCTGGGATAAGGTGGCTGAGATGTTTTAGAGCAGTGGAACTGGGTTCTACATCCCACACTGCCACCAGCTAGCATTTGACATCAGAGAAGTCACTTCCTTCTCTGAAAATCAACTTCAGGTTTATACTATTTCTGTAAAATGAGAGAACTTGGAATATATGGTTTCTAAGGTATAAAAATGTGCTTGTGTGTCAGATAATGTCCATTGGTAGATCACTCTTATTTGCAATCAAAATAAGTAACAATAAACTCAACCATTCCCTTATGTTGCATACTTCCCACGTGCCAGGCACATTACTAAGGTCTTTCCATGTATTATTTCATTTGATCCTCCTTTCAAACTTGTGGGGGTAGGCACTATAGTTTCCATCCTACACATAAGTATATCTAGAGCTTAGCACTGTTACCTTTGGAAGACAGCAAAGCTACTAAGGGGTGGAGATTGGAACGAAGTCCAGGACTGCCTGGTATTTCAGTGTTGGCCCTAAACCAATTTACTGCCTCCCAAAATGTGAGTAGTCAATGTTACCAGAGACTAATAATATATTAATTAGTGGTCATGCTACCGATTGAAGGCGGGGGAAGAAGGAAGAAGAGATTTGAGGGACAGAAGATAATCGTGACAATCTAATTTGTTAATCATTTATTAATTAGATTTAGACATACTTTACTGAAAAAGTAATCTACAAGAATAAAAAAAAGTTTAACACATTGTTATCTACTTGTTTAAAGTTTGTTTCTTTTGACTGACTTCAGCTCATAATTATTTTCCATAACTCTGATACAAAAGGGAGCATTTAGTCAATATTTTAGTAACTTTTAAAGCAAAGCAAAAACACTGATATATACTGAAACAAGGATTCTTATCATTCCCATTCACTATGAACTCTCCATTAAACACAATTGGATAATTGGATAATGTAGTGTGACCATGGTTGTTCTCCATCTCCCTTTGCCTCCATTTCAAGATAGTATTCTTATAATCACAAATGTGTTCATTTGAAATCAGGAATGCTACAGAATTGCTAAAACCAACACTTTCAAAGTTTACAGATCATTAATTGGACTTAAACTGATTTAGTGACTCAAACATTGCAATTATCCTTTACTGAACCCTTCAGTGGGGAATTTGAAAACAGCATAAACTAAAGTGCTGATTTAGAACTGGGATCCAGTATGGATAATCTTGTTTTCCCTCCTAACCTCCCTCTCTCCCTTCTTTCCTTCCTCCCTCCCTTCCTCCTATCTTTCTTCCTTCTCACTTTCTACTCCCTTCCCTCCCTCCGTTCTCTTTTGGTTTCTCCCTTTCTTCTTTCCTTTCCTTTTTTTCTTTCTGCCTTTTCAGTTGATCTTGATTCTGCATTACTTTCTCCATAGACTGCTCTGGTTTAGACATTTGAAGAAATTAAAACAATATTTCTATCTACTGTCTTAATACAGAGGATTTTGTATAATAACATTTCTTCTAATGACAAATATTCTGCATTAAATGTTTATTAAATTACCTACAAACTTTAAGTCTTAATTTATATGTACAAGATTGAAACAATACAAAGAAAAACCAAAGGAATTCGGTTATGAAGACACATTTCAACTTGTGAAAATGCCTAGAAACTGGCCAATGATGCTATGCTAAAGTCTATTTTATTTATACTGTACCACCTGAGTGAATTTAATGCATCAGTAAATAGATACCCGGATTTCTCTAAGGCTGTGGATCTGGGGACTTCTCATTACATATAAAAGCATCCTGCAGCGTTCTTTACTTTGAAACTCCAACCTGTGTCTATAAGCCTTTGCAAGGTTTTCTTGGTTCACTGCAGGGGGTTGTAACAAGTAAGCAAAGTGAGATGTGCTAAAATGAAAAGAAAGAAAAACTTATTTTGTCATAATGGCAATTCTATAAGACTTCTGAGGAACAATTTTAATGATCAATACTGGCAGCAGAGATAATGATTGGAGGTATATGTGTGTATGTATATGTGTGTGTACGTGCAAATGCTTTATATGTACAGAACGACTGTACAGAATGACTTGCAAAAATACAAAATATTGTGATCAAGGCAGTGTAAAGTAATACTGCTCCCCACCCTCACTGGTCTGGGATAGCCTGGGAATGTAGACCTTCTGATATGGAATGGGGCATCTGTTGGACTCATGCCTACAGATTCTCTGGGGATGGTCAGGAAGTTCTCATTCACGCCCCTCTACTCACTGGTTTTTCTTTGTTCTTTTTAAAATTTAAAATAGTAGACCACTCTTTGTCTCTTCAATCTTATTCAGAACCTCAAAATGAAAGGAAGAAAACAGCAAAGCAGCTGCTTTAAAATGACTGTAGAAGTCTCAGAGCTCTTGTCACTGGGATTGTCTCTGGTCCGAGGCTTGCTCTAAAACCAGCTTCTCTGTGGATTGTTCTAGAGTGTGAGAAGTGATCTAGTATTTATTTTGATTAAAACTCTCAATGTCTGAGCTATAATGCAAATCTGAGAAGGTTTTCACGTTGTCATTTCTTAGCTATTCCTACTTTCATTCTGTTTTGTTAGCTAGTGATAAGCAGAGCCCTGAGTGATTGAGATAGAGAAAGGTTACCTCTAAGTTGGGGAAAACTGAGAATAAAATAAAACATATGGGGTTTTGTCAGAAAGAACATGAAAGAGTTAAGTCAGGTATAAGAATTGGGCATTTTGGGATAGTCTTAGAGCATTGGTTGTCTGCTAGAAGGAAATACTTAGGCCAAAAGGAGGAGAGTATTTTGGAAACAAAGTAAGCAATTAAATAAGACTTGTACCTGTCTCTATGTTAGGCAATCCTTAGGTTCGCCAATCTGATACTGTGTTTGCTCCATTTGGTGAAAGACTTCATTAAAATGGAAGACCTTCTAAGACATTTTGTCTAAGGAATGGCCTGGGAAATCAATAGAGTATTCCAGAAAGGAAGAACAATAGGCTGAAACTTTCCAGTGTAGATTCCAAATGTAGATGTTGGTTTTTCAGGGCACTTTTGGTTTGGACGTTTACTTGGGAATATTCTGGAGCTCAATTACGTCATCACTAGTATCTGAATCCCCATTTGGCTTGGCTGTCTATCTGGGGATGTCTTCAGAAATAAAGAAGGGCAGAAATTCCTTCTATCTTAAATTTACCTCAATCTCTGCTGGACTCTAATTCCTTATTTTATTGTCATGGAGTTGATTAAAATTCTGAAAAGCTATTCCCATTTTCCAGAGGTGATGGTGGAGAGGAATGGTATATATGTAAACATATTGAGGAAAGCAACTGTAATACATCAGTGGTTAATTTGTTTAGAATTTATGTATAGGCAAAAAAAAAAATGGCAAAAATAAATTATCTGCATTTTCCCCCATTGACCTGTTCTGCTTATTCTACACATTTGTGAGGAGTAAATCAGTAATTTCTAGGTGCATTCATTTCCCCTATTGTATTTAACTTGAATGCTTCTGTGTATGATGTTTTCAATGCAGTGTTTGTATGCAATTTTCACATATCTTTTGTGTTTTGAAGGTTTAGTTTAAAACAAAAAGATGTGCTCCAACTTTGCATATTAACTTTTTCTTTAAACATTTTTCTGTTCCACTTTCTATATTATCTCCTTCTGGGACTCCAAGTACACATCATTCAGACCATTTTCTATTATCCTACAGGTCCTTAATGCTCTGTTCTTTCTTTCCCCTATTTTTCTTCCTCATCTTCACATTGAATAACTTCTATTTGTCTATCTTCTCTTTTCTCAGTCGTTTCCATTCTGATGTTAAGCAAGGTGGTGAAATGTTTATTTTGGATATTGTATTTTTTTAGTTCTAGAATTTTCATTAATTTCTTTCTATAGTTCTTATTTCTTCGTGGTGTGTGTCTGTTCTTTCATTTATTGTTAGCATATTTTTATTTACATCATTGAACACAGCTATAATAGATACTTTGAAAATTTCTGATAAGTTAACATCTGGGTCATCTCAGGTTTGACGTCTATTGATTTTTTTTCATTGAGAATGGGCAGTATTATCCTGTTTCTTCATATTTTGAGTAATTTTAACTTGTATTCTAGACACTGGGAATTTTTATAGGGACTCTGGGTTGTGTTATATTCTTCCAAAGAATATTGGGTTTTTTTTTCTTTTAATAGGCAATTAAATTGGATGAACTTAAACTGTAAAATTTTGTCTCCCATGTGGTGGATGGCAATCCAAATTTCAATTCAGTTCTTGTATTGTTTGTTAGGCTACTAAGTCTACCCATGTATATGCTCAAGTGTCCCAGCCACAAAATTTGGCAGAGTTTATACTCAGAACTTAGGCTTTCTTTCTCCAGATTTTGACTTTCTGAAATCTGCTCCTCACTTTCCTGCTATGATAGTTGCTCTGAACCCAGTCCTTTTTTTTTTAAAAGACATATAATTTGTATGTTTTGTATCAAAGTTTAGCCAGTGCACACAGTCCTGAGTATGATTTGCTCCCTCACTAATTTTTTTTTTAAAGGGTTGGGGGAATCACATCTCATGTCATTCCCTTCTGGCTTTTTTTTTTTTTGCTTATGCACTCTCTAGTGCCTTCAAGTAGTCTTTTTTCCTCCAGAGCTTATACTTGTTTTAATTTTGTAGTTTTACCTTTCACACTTATGTGTTTAATTCATCTCATAACCCTCTATATTTAAAATGTTAAGTGGAAGACTGATTTTATTTTTTTCTGTAAAGAGAGCCAGTTTCCCAACACATCATACAATCTGTTTCTTCTCCCACTGACTTGTGGGGGAATTTTTGTCATATAAAAGTGGTCTGATTCTGGCTATTTATTCTATTACATTTGTCTATTTGTATAAGAGTAAACATTTTCTTATTTTAATGTTTTTGTAGTATGTCAAAATCTGGTAAAGTAAGCTTACTCTTTTGCCTTCATTTAACTATTTGTTTATGTGCTTCTTCACATGAATTGTAAAACAAATTTATTATCTTGTTAAAAAATTCAGGGAACACAGATTACTTTTATATTAGTATGCATTGCAATCAAGAGTATGAAATGTCCACCAATGTATTCAAATATTTTTTATGTTCTTTTATGATTTAAAAATTTTATCCTTAATAGTCTTCTGTATTCTCTGCAAAGAGCTAGGTTATTTATAATACTTTTTGCACTATTATAGTCTCTTTTATTTATTATTTTGTATTATGTTATTGCTCATATAAGAAATATTACTGATTATTTAGTTTATTTTTAATGGGGATATGAATTACAAATAGTAAGTTGCATAAATCTGGAGTACAGCTTGATGAATTTTGATTTTTGCATACAGCCATATAGCTAGAATCTTTATAGAATTCCAAAGACTCCTTCTTGTCCTCTACCAGTTGTGTGAAATGTATATAACTGGAACCATATGTTATCGATATATACTCCTTTGTGTCTGCATTCTTTTGTTCAACATTATATTTGTGAGGTTTATTTATGATAGTTTATTCTTTTTTCATTCTTGAGTAGGATTTCAGTGCATAAATATATCACAATTTGTTTCCACATTTTCCTATTGATAAACATTTTAATTATTTGGTTTGGGACCATTAAGAACCAAGTTGCTATAAACATTCTTAGACATGATTTTTTACTTCACATAAGTATTCAAGAAAAATGCTTTAGATTTTTATTAATTGATTTTTATCTAATTAACCTTACTAAAACCTCCTATTAGTTTTAAATTTATTGAATCTGTTTATTTTTCAGATGACAATATAATCTGAAAATAATTACAATTTTAACTCTTTCCTTACAATCCTTATACTACTATTTATTTTTCTTTCCTTAAACTCTTCACCCAATTCTCTAGTACTATGTTATATACTAGTGGTCATGGTGGGTATGATGTGGTTTTTCAAATATGTAAGAGATAATATCTGAAGTTCCTTCAACAACAATATATTTATCTATTAAGGATAAACTTGCTGTAGGCTTTTTGCATATAATCCTTGCCAGTTAAAGTTTTTGCCAATAAAGTTTTTGTTTACATTATAAATATTACAGTTCCTATTTTTTCTGTAACTACTGAGGTAACAATATGATTTTCTTCCTTTTTGTTTGGAGAAATATATTAATATTCATTTCATTTTTCTAATGAAAATTGATTCTCATTTTCCTGGGATTGTGATTTTTTTTTTTTTAGTACAATGTTAAATTTATATAGATAATACTTTATGGAGGATATTTGCAACTAAGTTTAATGTAGCCATAAACCTAAAAGTATCTCCTCTCCTCTCTTCTTCTTCTCCCCTCCTTCCCCTCCCCTTCTCTCCCTGTCTCTTCCTTTTGTTTTTCTCTTCTCTTCTCTTTCTTTTCCTGTTTTGAAATCAAGGTTATCCTAGCCTCATTCAATGAGCCAGGAAGAATTACTTCTTTTTAAAAATATTGCGGAACAACTTGTGTAAGAATTATTCCAGAATTTTCCATAGAGACAGAACCAACAGGATATAGAAATATAGAAATATACATATATAATATGGTATTTGCTAGGAGAATTGACTCACAAGATTATAAAGGCTGAGATGTCCTATGATAGGCTGCCTGCAAGCCAGAGAAGCAGGGAAATTGGTAGTGTGGCTCAATCTAAGTCTAAAAATCTCAGAATTAGGGAAAGTGATGGTATAACTCTCAGTCGGAGGCTGGAGGCCTGAGAACTCAGGGAACTGCTGGTATTAATCCCAGAATCTGAAGGCTGGGGAACCTAAAGTTCTCATGACGAAGCATAGGGGAAGGAGGGTATCCCAGCTCCAGAAGAGAAAGAGAAAAGTCACCCTTCTGCCTTTCTTTGTTCTATCCAGGACCTCAGCCAGTGGATTGGTGCCCACCTACATTGTGCGAGGGCAGATCTTCCTTAGTCAGTCAGCTGATTCAAATGACAACCTCTTCTGAAAACACACTCACAGACATACTCCAAAATAACGCCTTACCAGTTTTCTAGGTGTCCTATTAATCCAGTCAACATCTAAAGTGAACCATCACAACTTGATTGCTGAAGGCTTGGTAGAATTTACCTCTATAATTGTGATGGTTCAGGGCACTTTGGGAAGAGAGATCTTTAATTACAATTTCAATTTATTTAATGCTGATTTGTTTCTTCATGCCCTATTTTTTTCCTTTCACCAATTTTTCATTTTAGGGTATTCAGAAATTTATCAGTTTTATATAGATTTTCAAATGTATCTCTGTGTTTTAAAATTAATGCCCTTTGAATTTTCTTTTCTTTACACTTGGTGTTTTTTGGGAGGGAGGTAACTGTTTTCTCAGTTTCTCTTTCCCACCTGGTATCTCTTTGTTCTTCACTGAGGGGTGAGTCAGTCTTTATCATAATTATTTTATTATTTTTGTCTTTATGGGTGAGCTCTATTGCTTCTTCCCAACTTATTGAAATAAATGCTTAGCTTATTTGCTGTCAACCTTTTTTGCTTTCTAACATACGTGTTTAAAGCTATATTTTCCCCTGTAAGTACAAAATCAACTCTGTCCTGCAAATGCTGACAGGTACTATTTAATTTTTATTTTTATAATATTCCTTATCATTTCTAATTATCCCAAGGGTTATAAATTGATATATTATTTTCTAATATTTTATTTTTTACAATGTCTTCTTAACATTTTCTAATTTTATTGCATTGTAATCAGAGAATATAGTCTTTAAGATATTGATTCTCAACAATTTATGTAGGCTTACCTTGTTGAAGAAATGTAAATGTAAATGCTCCATATGCTCTCAAAGAGAATAGTATTCTTTCTGTGTAGATTTTTCTGTGTAACTTATAACTCAAGCATATAAATTGTATTGTTCAATCAAAGGAATCAAAAGAGTATCAAGAGCTCTGTGCCTGTACTTGTTTTTATCTGCTTCATCTATCAATTTCTAAAAGAGGTATGTTTTAAAATCTCCAGCTTTTTCAATTGCCACATTATATAATTTGAGACTATAATTTAAAAGTATATTATCTCCTGTTCTTTTTTAAACAATATCAAAAGATACAGTAGTACATTATGATAATTTTTTCCTTGAATTTTATTTTGACAAAATGTAAAATTGCTATCACAGACTCTTCTGATTTATATTTTTTCTGTGTAACTTTCTAGTTCTTTAAATTTTGACTCTCTGATTCTTTTTGCTTTAAATCTATTATAGAAAATATGTTATTAATTTTTTCAAAATCTAAGAATATATGACTTCTAATAGGTAAGTTTGATCTCTTTATTATAATTCTGTTTGGATTTATTTCTGTTATATTATTATATGAAAAACAATTTCTATTTTTTACTGTGATTTTTCTTTTTTTCCTATTTTCCATTGAATAAATCAGGTTTAAATTTTCTTTTAAATTTTTCTGGTTAAATTTTAATAAGTTATGTGTTTGTTTCCATGGTGTTTGATTTTTAACCTAAACTATCATACTTTTGTTTAGTAATCTCTAAGGATTTTTACAAAAAATTATTATGTAAAATTTTTATCAGTTAAAAAATAGAGAAAATAGTATAAAACCAGTGTACTAAACATTCTACTTCAAGCATTAGCACACACTAACAATATTATTTTTTCTTAACTTCTTCACTGTCTGCCATCCCACCAGGCCCAAAATTACTTTGACACAAATCTGAAGTTTCTTGTCTTTTCTGTATAAAGATTTTGAAATGTATTTCTAAAAAGTAAAAACTCAAAAGAAATAGCCACAACACAATTACCAAAAGCTAAAACAAATTGCTTTATGTAATTCAATATTCAATGTTCTCATCTTCCTAGTTGTCTGCAAATTTTTTCTTCATCTGTTTGCTAGAATCACAATCTAAATTATGTGCTTATATTTAATTGGTTGATAAGTTTCATATATAAGTTTTTTTGTTTGTTTGTTTGTTTGTTTTACCAAAGTACTCAGATTTGCTGCAGGTCAAGCACACATAGAAGTTAGGCAGAAATGTTCCACATGAGAACTAATGAATCTGATCTTCATTTGAATAAGAATTATAGTTGTGGCAGATGCATATTAATATATGAGAAAACACTGTACTATCAATTCTTCCTCCTTCTTTGTCCTCTCTCTATCCCCCTTTTAATTAATTTTTAATCCAGCAAAAACAGGACAGTCTGTTTCATAGACCTTTTTAGTCAAGATTCCACTAATTGTTTTTGTAAAATTTTATTTCTGTAAATTGACAGATAAAAACTTAACTTGGATTCAGGTACAATTTTTTAAAAAAAATTCCCTAAGTAATGATATGTACTTCCATTAGAAAATACACAGCATTTGATTGTCTCTGTTTTTGTGACGCTTGTTAAGTCTTTGCTACTCTGAGATACAGATCATATGGGAAGATTAGGATAAATTCTTGACTCGTTCAGTTTATTTACCAGTTTTCAAAATAATGAAATGGATCATTAGCATCCTCCAGAATGACCAGTGAAATTTTGTTTTATGTTACTTTATTTGCTTTTATGTCATTCATTCATTCATTCATTCATTCATTCATGCATTCATTCATTTTGGCATCATTATAAACTCATGGATTTAAACATAATTGATAAATTTCAGCTCACTTCTGCTGTTACCCTGTTGATATGCAGACCTCTCCATCTTAGATCAGGTTGGTTTCTCAGTCTTTTTGGCTTAATTTAGAAGTTGTTTCTTTTTTTAAAAAATAACTTCTCTGCTTTTTGGTATCATAAGTTTTTGATGTTAATTTTTATCCTTCCTATCAAACCATTAGACATTCTATAAGGAATCTTGTTCCTGTGGTATAATATGATTTCCAAGACTATAATCTGAGTGTTGGAGAGACTCATTGATACTATCTTTTTCTGTTAGCTAATATAGTGATTTATGAAGGCAGAGCAGTAAGCCTGGAGGGTAGAATTAGGGGCCTCATAGAATTAGTCCCAGGGCTGGAAAACTAATGGAGTTTTCCCAGCTGGATTTCAAAACATCTTAGAGCCAGTAATTCCTTTTTTACCTTTCATTCCCTCCCTTTTTGAATGGGAATATTTACAACTGTTGTCTCATGTCTGTACCATCATTTAATTTTGGGAGAGAATAACTTGTTTCCTGAGTTTCAAAGATTTACAGATAGAGATTTTGACCACATGATGACTCTTACCAGAGTTTTACCCATACCTGATTTAGATGAGACATTTTATTTTTGAACAAAACTTACATGAAATTTTGGATGTGAGTTGACACTATGATGGGTTGAGACTTTTGGTGACCGTGGGATGGGAGTGAGTGTATTTTGCATGTGAGAAGGATGTGAGTCCTCAGGAGCTAGAGGGCTGTGATAGACTGAATAAATTTCCCTGGAACCTGAAAATATATTACCCTACATGATAAAAGGGACTTTACAGATATCATTAAGGATCTTGAAATGGTGAAAATATCTTGGGCTTATACAACTGGGCCCAATGTAATTAAAAGGGTATTTATAAGAGTGAGACAGGAGGATCAGAATTAGTAGGAGAAATCATGGAAAAAAGAGGTTGAAATAATGCACAGAAGGAATCATGAACCTAGTTATGCTGGTGACTTCTGGAAGTGGAAAAAGATAAGGAAACTTATTCTCTCTGGAATCCCAGAAGGAGTCAGTCTTGCTGACACCTTGAGTTTAGTTCAGTCTCTAGAAATATACAAAAAAAATTGTGCTATGTAAAGCCATTAAGTTTGTGATAATTTGTTACAGCAGCAATAGGAATCTAATACATTGCCAATACTGGTCATTGTTTCCAGGACTTTTCATGGATAGAGCATGGAAACACATATATAGTAGAATACATTATGAGTTTGTACTATTACTTCCAAGTCAAGTTCAGAATTGCTGATTACATACTTATCCTCCTTAAATTTATAACAGGATCTATTTTCTCCTATCCTCAAAAATCCCAGTTCTCAGAGACAAAAAATAATTACTCTATCCCAGATTACAAATACATCAGTTTTAGAATGATATTACCATTACTCCTACCAAAAATATGATTACTAAAAATGGTTTAGTTTTAGTTTATCTCACTGAGAGTGTAAAATCAAATTACTGTGTCTTAAACTCATTTGTAATAGATCTTCTCTGTGTGATTATGCCACCAACTGGAGATCAAGTTAGCTTCATTTGTTTCATTTTTAGATTTTAATGATTGCTTTTTGATTGAATTTTATTTTATGACCGTGTAAAATATGTTTATGGTTCCCACATTAAACCTACAAATCAAAGCATTTGGCCTCTTTTCCTATCTTTTCTACAATTCTCTTCCTTCTTCTTTATAAGTACTTATTTTTTAACAGTTACTGAACAAAAGTTATTGATTTATTTCAAAGATTTACTTAGCAAACATTCATTCTTTACCATACATTAGTAATATAAACAAAAGTCTGAGGCTAAGGAAATTTTAAGACACATTAAAAGTACTCAGAAAAAAATTTGTGATGCACCCCGGACTTGCCATCAATCTGACAATCAATTATCAACTAATGACTTCTGTTCTTTCGTCTAAAACATCTAACAATTTTTCTGTTTCTTGCATTATTCTGAAGCAAAATCTAAAATATTATAACATTTTATCCATAAATTTTTAAAAATAAACATGTCTAAAAGAAAAGGAATCTCAAAAAATAAGCATAATTATTATATCAGTGATTCCCTAATAGCATCAAATACAGAGTTTAATCTTACATGTTACAATCCATTTTTCATAGCTTTTTAAAAAACTAGAATTCAAATAAGGTCCTCTTAAGGCAATAATTTTTTGGCTAATATTTTCTTTTTAATTCATAGGTTCTATTTATATAGTTTCTCTTAAAATTTACTTTATTTTAGCTATTGTTGATAAAGCCATATTGATTGTTCCATAGATTTTGCACAGTTAGCATTTTACAGATTGTATTGCTGATGTCATTTAAAGTATTTTTCAATATATTATTGATATTTGAATGTTATAAGATTTCTTCAAAAGGAATTTTTTTCAATCAAGAGGAACATACTATATGTCTCTCTCTCTCTCTCTCTCTCTCTCTCTCTCTCTCTCTGATGATCTATTCCTAATTCATTAACTCATTAGAAGTTCAAAACTGATATTTTAATTCTATCATTGCTTTATTCATTTTTAGCTGGAATTCTTCCATAAAGTGAAATTTCTAATCTACTATTTGATAACACAATTATACCATTCATATAGAGAGGAAGGCAGGATAAATGTTTGATTCTTTCTTTTTATTTATATGCTTTCAAAATAATGAGGTAGTTCCCTGGCATCCTCAAACAGCAGTTGCCTCCCTTTTCTTTTCCATTATTTTTTCTTTTTTAAAAAAGTCATCATGAACTCATAGATTTAAATACATTTGATGTATTTCCACCCACTGAAAATCATTATTGGTACTCAACTTACTCAGATTGTTTCAACCTTAGACTCTTCAATTTGGCTTCTAAATCATTTTGACACAATTATAGTAGTTTTGATAGTTTCCTTCCTTTTGGTATGGTATTTCTTGCTTATCTTATATATTTCTTGTCCTCAATTTGAATCTACCATTCGTCTCAGTAGACTTGCTTCCTTTTAGAATAAAATAATACTTCCAGTTCATATTCTGGGTGCTAGAGGTATACATTATTTACTACTAGATTGATCATTATTTTCAGAACTTCTCCATGGATAGAGCTAAGAATATGTAATAAATATCTTTTTATCCTAACTCAGGACCACAGGAATTTTTTATATGAAACATTTTTCATATTATATATGTATATTCTATTTCCCACTATGAAAATCCTGGTTACCAATACACTAGTAAAATTAGTCTTTCAATAATGACTCATTTGCCGGACCTTACATTACAAAATAAGAGTATCAGAACAATGATACTCATACTATCACCATCAATATGATTATTAAAACAGCCTAGAATATTTTGCAGTATTTTATCGTTATGATGTTTAGTCACTGTTAATATGTAGTCAAATTGCCATGTTTTAAAGTCATTTGGTTTAGTTTCTCTGTCTGTGGCAAATGCCACTAGCTGGATACACATATACATTCATTTGTTTCATTTCATTTCATCTTATTTTTAGAAATAATTAGTAGATTTTATTTTTAGTACAGTCTTAGACTTACAGTAAAATTGAGCAGATGGTACAGCACTCCATAGACTCACCCATCCCTCCCTCCCTCCTCAGCATCCTCTATTCTTAACATCTTGCATTAGTGTGATGCATTTGTTGAAATTAATGAACCAATATTAATACATTATTGTTAGCTATAGCCCATAATTTACAGTAAGATTCACTTTTAGTGTTGTACATTCAGTGGGTTTTGATAAATGCATAGTGGCATGTATTCATTACTAAAATTTTATACAGCATAGTTTACCATCTAAAATTCCTCTGGGCTTCATCTCTGCATCCCTTTTCTCCCTCTCACCTGAACCTTGGCAACCACTGATTTTTTAATTATCTCTATAGTTTTGTCTTTTCCATAGGGTCATATTGTTGGAATCATATAGTATGATTTTAAGAATTACGTTTTTCATTCAGCAATACACATTTCAGATTCCTCCTGTTTTTTCATGACTTGATGTCTCATTTCTTTTTGTCACTGAATACTATTCCATTGCATGGATATACCACAATTTGTTTACTTATTCACCTAGTGAAGGATATATTGGTTGCTTCTGTTTTTAACAATGAATAAAACTGCTGCTATAAACATTCATGGGTGGAGCTTTTTTTGTCCACAGATTTTCAACTCTATTGGGTAAATATCTAGGAGTGCAATTGCCAGATTTTATGGTAAGACCAAGTTTAGTTAACTTATGTGAAAGGTGTAAGGACTGTGTACAAATTCATCTTTTTGCATACATATGTCCAATTTTCCAGTATCATTTGTTGGAAAGCCTATCCTTCCTCCATCAAATTGCCTTTGCTCCTTTGTCAAAGATCACTTGGCTATATTTATGCGATTCTAGTTTTATCCCTATCCCTTCATCACCACTACATTAAAAAAGTATGTATCAACTTACTTTGAAAAATAAAATGTAGCTGAATGAATGAATTACAGGCTCACTCCTGTAATGCTAGCACTTTGAGATGCCAAGAGAGGAGGAATCCTTGAACCCGGGAGTTTGAGACCAGCCTGGGCAGCACAAAGAGACCTCATCTCTACAAAAAATCAAAAAATTAGCCAGGCATGGTGGCGCACATCTGTAATCCAGCTGCTTGGGTGGCTGAGATAGAAAGATTGCCTAAGACATGGCGATCGAGGCTGTGATTACCTGTGATTGTGCCATTGTACTCCAACCCAGGTGACAGAGTGACCCTCGTTAGAAAGAGAGAAAGAAGGAAAGGAAGGAAAGGGAGAGAGGGAAGGAGGGAGGGAAGGAGGGAAGGACAGGAAGAAAATGATAGCATGTTATATATATTTTACGCATGTGTAGTCTCATTGGTCAGTAATTCCAATACAATGTCAAATAGAAAGGGAGGCTTGTAGACAGGATTTCCTCCTTTTCCTGATTTTTGTAGGCTAGCCTCCAGTGTAGTGAGACCAGCTTTTACATGGGTGGATAGACAGGTTGGTAGGTAGATAGATAAAATCATGTTAGGATCATGTCTAGCAATTCATATTTTATTGTTTTAAAAATGAATGGATATTGAATTTTGTCAAATGCCATTCCTGTGTCCATGGAGATGATAATATTATTTTTCTTTTTAGTTTGATTACAATGATGAATTATATTGTGCCCTAATGTTGAAGTACACATATGTTCCTTGAGTTCATCTTTTTTAATCATAAGAATCACGCTTTCATGTATTGTTGGATTCTATTTTCTAATAAATAATTTATACATAAGTTCTACAGCATTATTTATGAATGAGATTAGTCTGTATCTTTTTAATAGGATAAGCTTTGTCAGATTTTGGAATCATGTTACAATTGTTTCCTAGAAGTAAAGTTGGCAGAATTCTCCTGCAAAATCTTCTGGACATAGTGCTTTTGAGTGGGGAATTTCTTTAACTACAAATTTTAGTGCTTCTGTGGAAAATGATATGTTTAGACTCTGTTTCCACTGTAGTTATTTTTGATAAGCTGTAGTTCTCTAAAAAACTATTCATTTCTTATTGATTTGTTAATCATTCATACCTTCCTTTTAAAAGATATTCCTCATATTTTGTTTCCTTGTCTGTTGATTTTTCTAAAATTTTAGTTCCAGTTTGTTTTATATATATTTTTATTTATGCTGTCCTTTCTTTGTTAGACTGTAATCAATTTTAAAACATGATTTGATTACATTTACTTTCCATCTCTCTTCAGTTATCCTCCTGGGTGTAGCTCTATTCTCATTTGAGGACTTTGCCTAAGGAGTTGTTTGAGGGCAGAATCTGGATAAATGTTGTGAGGTCTTAAAAGTATGAGAATCAACTGCTTAATAGTTAAACCACTTACAGTTTGAAAACTCTATGAGAATGTATACTATAGAAGGATTGAAGGTCAAGCATAGTTAAGAAAGGGGTTAAAGAAAAATGCCCTAAAGCCTTAGGCATCACAGAATCCCTCAGATGAATCTAGTTTTTTTGATCACATTGGACAGTAACTCTACTTAGGCATTCACGTTTAAATTCTTAGACAAGAGCAGACTAAAAGATATCAATCTATTTAGATTATAAGTCACCAGCTTTGATAATTTGGTGGAGAAGAGGTTGGATCAATGAATACCCAAGGGTGACTGGTCAGCTTGCACCTACATCTGCTTCTCACCCCAACAGGATGCTCTAAAAATATTCACACCCGTGGACTGCAGTAGTTACTGCTGATTTCTGAGACTGAAGAGCAAGCTGTGATTATGCCAAGGAAATAAGGGCTGAACCAAGAACAGAATTTTTAGAAATCTGCCCTAATCTCTATTTACTCCTGCGCCAGACTGCTCGTGGCCCTAGGAGAGTATCCCTAACCCTCTCAGACCAATTCACAACAGCCTTTAGTCTATCTGAGGTTTCTCGCAGATATTGTGTTATTTCTTAAGATCAATGCTTCTTTTCCTTCCATAATTTCCCCATAGGGATTAAGTTTGGGAAAATCCAGTGGATTACGTTTAGGAAAAGGTCTATGTTAGGTCTTTTTAGGAGCCCTTAAAATTTATAGTCTCAAAAGTCAGACTTTTTCATGGCTAGCAAAGGGCTTGGTTATCAATCTGAGATGAGTGTATCTCAGAATAGAAATCAAGTTGATAGAAAAAAATATATATGTTTGCTTTTTGTTTCCTCTAAAGTTGCCTTTGCATTTTATTTTCTTCTGCATTGCTCAGGTAGCATTCATTCAAGTTCCAACTTCAGTGATGCGTTTTGGCAGTATCTGCATAACCAAAGCCAAATGGGAACTTCAGTCACTAACGCACTGGGAATGCAGTTGATCAGGATAGCTCAGGGGAAACAGTCTGCATTTATCTGAATTTTGTGGCTCATTTAAGATAATTCAGGTCACTGCTTTTTCTGGGGGTACATTATGGCCCATATGTGGGGATAAGTATACACTTGGGTGATCCAGTAAACAAATGGGGTTAGGCTTCCAACTCTATAGTATGATATAAAGAATTTCAAAAAGCACCTCCCTCTCCCAAATAAAACACCTCCATACCTACACTAACGTTTTCTTCAGGTTGGCCTTAAATTCTCCATCTTCGTTTGAAATTTCTGTTATTCACAATTCCTCCAAGTTAGACAAAGAAGGACCGCAGAATTTCTAAACTCAACTGACAAAAAGCCCTTTGGACATTAGCACACATTAGCACATTAGCACTTTGCTAAAATTCTTCAGTGTTGCCCAGTTGCTTTTAGAGTGGTTTGCAAATGTTGTTCATGATAAAAACATACAAGTGCTGATTAGTGGTCGTCCTCCATTTTAGTTAAGAAGGAAATCCCTACATCTGATCTCATCATCTTTCTTCACAAATATGCTTTCCACTCATATGCTCTTCGGATCTGAATCTGCCTCTACCATCCATGTAGTCACCTGTAGTGATTTTCAGCTCTTCTTGCTCTCACCAGCCCACAGTTTACTCCTGTTAGTATTAACTTCTACGTCTCTCTAGAATCCACATGCTTCTGTTCATCCCTGCTGCTGTCATTCTAGTCATTCTGGGCATTTCTCACTGGATCTCTTCCACAGCTTCCTGACTAAACCCCATATCTTCCACTTGGTCTTCCTCAAAATCCATTTTCAGCATGTTAGTTGACTGTTTTGACCATGTCAGTACTTCACTAAAATTCTTCAATGTTGCCCAATTGCTTTTAGAATCACTTGCAAATGTTGTTCATGATGAAAACATACCCAAGCAATACAATACACTTCCTTTATTTAACATCAGCAACAAAGGCAATGAATCTCATGCTCACATCATATGGGTAGGGGAAGATACAAGGGGATGTATCTGAATCACCAGAATGAGAGGAAAAATCTTGGAACACTGGGTATTCAGTAAACATTTCTTTAGTGAATGCTTGATAAATGAGCCATAGGAAAGGTACATTTGATAGAAAGAAGCAGTTGAAGGCAAGTTCAGAGCATGAAGTTCTGTCAGAGGAGAATAGGAACCTATAAAAGCCTAGTTTTCTATGTATGTGTATGTGCAAACGTGTGTACTTACACGTGTGTGCACACATATGAGATAACTGTTATGTATTCTTTGCATGCCCTTCTATCAATAATTGTTAAATAGGAAGAAGGTTTTAAAGATAAAATTGTTTTTTGTTTTTTTAGTTGGAGTCTCACTCAGTCACCCAGACTGGAGTTCAGTGGCTGCTCCTGGCCACCGCAGCCTCGACCTGCTGGGCTCCGGCTATCCTTCTGCCTCAGCCTTCCAAGTAGCTGGAACTACAGGTGCATGCCTAGCCTTCCAGTAGCTGGAACTACAGGTGCATGCTCATTTTTTGATTCATTGTAGAGATGAGGTCTCGCCAAGTTGCCCAGGCGGGTCTCGAACCCGCGGACTCAGGCAATCTGCTCACCTAAAATTGTAATACAATCTGCCTGGGTCAACCTGGCTTCTTGCCTGAATTTTAGGAGCCCCTGTTAATAAATAAGTCAGTTCAGCCCAAATTCAAACCAGAAGTTAATACAATGGTTTCTCAATATATTATTTGTGGAATCTTTTTTAAAAAGTCTTTCGTTGCAAATAAGTTTTTCATGGCTATCATAACAAGTTACCACAAATTTATTGCCTTAAAACAACACAAATGTATTATTTTACAGTTTTAGAGGTCAGAAATCTGATGCAGGTCAAACTGGGCTACAATAAGGTGTCTGCAAGTCAGTGTATTCCTTAAGGAGGCTCTAAGAGAGAATCTCCTCTCTATCCTTTTTAGTTGATAGCAACTTCTTACATTTCTGGGCTCATGGTCCCCTTCCATCTTCAAAGCCAGCAATGGCAAGCTGGGTTTTTTCATACTACGTCTTTATGACACTGACTCTCTCATACCTCTTTCTTTCACATACAAAGGCCCTTGTGAGTAATGGGTCACCTCAATAATTCAAGGAAAATTCTATAGTCAGTTGATTAGCAACTGTAAATACATCTGCAACTTTAAGTCTATTTTTTCATGCAACATAACATATTCCCAGATTCCGGGGATTAGGAAGTGGATATCTTGGGGTGTACCACTTCTGATCATACTCCTACTAAAAAATTCTTAAACATTACAAAGCATATCAGCACAGTGAACGCTAAAACATCACTGTATGACTATTCAGACCGATCCCTGCACTAGGATGCCCGGCTGAGGAGATACAAGTGAAGAGAGTACTAACTCTGCTCACTTGACAGACCTCTAATAGATATTAAAACAGATATAAAGTTACAGCAACTAAACCTGTGTGATACCCACATAATGAAATGTAATAGAAAGTCTAAAAGTAGATATATATATTTTTAAGACTTTAGTATAGTCAGTTTTCAACTTTCATGCAACACATTTTTCTTTTCTTTATTCACTGACATCTCTTGGCTACTCTACCTACACCAAATTTGGGTTTCTATATATATGCTAATCATCAATTCTTTTGATCTAGTCATACCTTTAGCTAATTTTAAAAAGCATAGTTTAAAGAACATTGTCACCATGTGTGCTTGGGGTAATTTTGATGTTTGGAATATTGCCACTGTTGGTGTTTTAATTTGTCCTTAGGCAATTTTTCAATGAGGTGAAAATAGAAAAATCAAAGTGCTGATATTAGTGATAATACATTTAATGTATAATTAGAAGTTAACAGATAAGCCAAAAGTGTTACATCTTTCTTTTCTTTTTAAAATAAATTTTATAAGGTATATTTAATGTAAAAAAAATGATGTTATAAAATGCATATATACAGGTGTGCCAAAAAATGTATAAACATTTTAAGACATATGTATGTATTGCTTTTCAAAATTGAATTATGGTCGCAATGTGTAGTATGACCTTTGCTCAGCTGTGCTTCTGCCATTTTCTTTGTCTGTCCTGCCTGCCACATGATGATGCTAGCATTCATTTGATTAACTCCATCTTTTGAGCGAATGTCATACTTAAAATGTGTATACATTTTGGCACCCCCTGTATATTGTAAAAACAGTTACTACAGTGAAACAAATTAATATACCTATCATGTCATATAGTTTCTCATTCTCCTCACTGCCCATGCTATAACCTACTCATTTAGCAAAAATCCTGAGTACAGAATATTATTATTAACTATGGTCCTCTTGTTGTACATTAGATCTTTTACTTTCTTCATACATATTTTCTACTTTGTATCCATAGATCTATGTTTCCCCATAACCACTGTTTTATTCCCTCGATATGTATTTGACCATTTTAGAAAAGATTCTACATATAAGTGAGATCATGCAATATGTTCCTTTCTGTGTCTGGCTAAGATCTCTTAGCAAGATTTCTTCTTTTATTAAAGCTGAAAAATATTCCCTTATATATTTCACAGTTTTTTGTTTGTTTGTTTTCAGTTGGAGTCTCACTCTGTCGACCCGCTGGACTCCGGCGATCCTTCCTCCTCAGCCTTCCGAGTAGATGGAACTACAGGCGCACGCTACCACGCCCGGCTCATTTTTTGATTTACTGTAGCGATGAGGTCTCGCCAAGTTGCCCAGGCGGGTCTCGAACCCTCGGGCTCAGGCAATCCACTCACCTCAGCTTCCCAAGGCGCGGGATTACAGGCTGAGCCAGGGAGCCCGGCTGTTTCAACCACTGATGAACACCTAGATTGTTTCTATAGCTTGGCTACTGTGAATAATGCTGCAATAAAGATGGGGTACAGTTGGTGGTGGATTTTATTTCCTTTGGGTATATACCTGGAGGTGGGATTACTGGGTTATATGTACTTCTATTCTTAATTTTTTCAAGAACCTTCGTACTGTATTCCCTAATGGCTGCACGAATCTCCTCAACAGTGCACAAGGTTTCCCTTTTCTGTACACCCTTGCTGACGCTTGTTATCTCTTGTCTTTTTAATGATCACTGTAATAACTATTGTGAGGTGGTATACCATGGTGCTTGTGATTTACATTTTCCTGATGATTAGTGATGTTGAGCAACTTTTCACTTACCTGTTGGCCATTTTTATGTCATCTTTGGAGAAATGTCAATTCAAGTCTTTTGCCTGTTCTAAAATTCAGGTTATATGTTGTCTTGCTATTGAGTTGAATGAGTTATTTTTAAGTCTTGGATAATAACCCTTTATCTGGTATATGGTTTGAAAATATTTTTTCCCTACCTGTAAGTTGGCTTTTGATTTTATTGGTTGTTTGCTATGCAGAAGCTTTAAGTCTTGTGTAGTCCCAGCTTTTAAATTTTTGCCTTTGTAACCTGAGTTTTTGATATGATATCCAAGAAATCATTGCCACGACCAATGTTAAAGTGATTTCTCTTTATGTTTTCTTCTAGAAGTTTTGATTTCAGGTTTTACCTTTGGATCTTTTATATATTTTGAGCTGACGTTTGTAAATAATGTAAGATAAGGGTCTACTTCCATTCTTTTGCATGTGAAAATCCAGTTTTCCCAGCATCATTTATTAAAGAGACTCTCCTTTCTCCATTGTGTCTTTTTGGTACACTTGTCAAGAATTAGCTAACCATATATATTTGGATTTTTTTTCTTGGCTTTCTATTTTCCTCCACTTACATTTTTACTTTCTTTTAGCATGTTCATTGGACCTACCATGTCAACTGTCTGTTTGGTTGTTGAAATATGATACAATAAAGAAAATACACCAAATCATGGAAGCATATTATAGAACAAGTGTTTTTCTTCCTCCCCATAAAAGAAGGAGTATAGTGAAGAAATAGAGAAAAGAAAAGAAATCTTTAAAATTATGAATTGGGTATCAAAAATATTTTCACATCCATCTCTTTTATATGGATTATTAAACCAACACTTTTATTGTATAGCATTTAATTTTTAAATGGATCAGAGATACAAATAGATAAATGTGGGAAATAAGAAAAAGAAAAAGAACTGCATAAGACTATATGTACTAGAAGAAAACATGAGCGAATTTCTCCATATGCAATTTGGGAAAATGTTCTAAATTTGACTCAAAATCTAGAAGCAATAAAAGAAAAGAGCAATACGTTTGATTTTACAAAACTAAAAAAGCTTACATGGTTAATTAAACACAGTCAAAAGACAAATTAAAAACAGTGGGTAAATATTTGCACTTTATCATAGACAGAGCTAATAATTCCTAAAATATAAAGAGCATCTGAACATAGAGAAAAATGCCCTATAGAAAAATATGCTAACAATATGAACAGACAGTTCACAGAAGTAGAAATTCAAATGGCTGTTAACGCAATGAAAAGACACTTAATCTAATTTATAACAAAAGGAATGCAAATTTAAAATACTGTAAGAAACATTCTCCCCCATCAGATGGGCAAAAATCCAAAGCCTGATAGCACATTTGGTTGAAAAGGTTGTGGGTAAGTAGAAACTTTTATATGTTGCTGGTAAGGATTAAATGATCCAGCCTCTACAAAGGGAGATTTTTCAATATCTAGCAAAATTGCACATGTTTTCACCCTTTGATCCAGTAATTACATTTGCAGAAATCTAACATGAAATACTGGCAAACAATTGAAAAGATGCACAAAACTATTACAGTATTAGGAGCAATAGAAAAGAATAGAAACAATCCAAATATCCATCAACAGGGGAGTAGTTGAATAGAAGATGTTGAATAAACTGTTATACATCCATACAATGGAGTGTTGTAAAACAGTCTCAGAAGTATCTTTCTAATACTCTTGTGCAACAGTCTTCAGGATATATTCATAAGGGTAAAAATATTGTAATAAAAGAGTGCTAAGGTTTATTCCAACAAGCGGGATTATAAATATAGATATTTATTAACAGAACGGTGAAAGGATACCATAAAATTAAAAGCAAAAAAAAAAAAAAAAAAGATAAAAAACTTTACCTCTTTAGAAAGAGAGAAGGATAGAGTAATGGAGAGAACTACAGATTTTCCAGTATATCTTGGTTTGAAGATTTGACTTTGAGATCTTAGAGCTTTTTATATTATGGTAAAAGAAAATTAAACAAAAAGCATTATCTTAAAATCTAAAACAAATAAACCTAACTCTATATCTAGTTAACATAATCTCACAGCAAGAACTATTCCAAGTTACTTTAAAACTAAGTAATTTGATTATGTGTTATGAGTAGAATATACCCTAAGGAAAGACCTGCAAAAAATTTTTGAAACAAGTTTTAATAATCATATTGCTGATGGTAGTGATGCTATAATTATTCAGGCTTTACATGTGGTGTGGAATAAAGCAAATAAGTAAATTGACATCATTGAAAACCAAGCATTTCAGCATGGTGGAAGGAAATACAGATGTAAACCCATGGTCCTGAATTTGAGCTGGAACATCAGTTTAACCTATTAGAAGATCTTTTAATAAAATGGACATTTCCTTGACTGATCTTCTAAAAATGCCAAGAAACAAAGCTCGATCCAGCTAAGCCCCATCAGCATCTAGACTTGGGTATTTAAATACATTCCACTAAAAGAAACCAGAGTTTTTAGAGAAATGACTGAATTATCAATCTGGTTTAGGAAATGTGCAGGGTAAGTGTGACATATCTTGTATCTGATAGAAAGACCCTATTCAAAAGAACTTAATCATTAACCTGAATTAGTTCCTACTTGACAAGGATGGAACAATCAATTAGAATGAACACATTTAAAATATCAGATATTCAAAAATCAGAATTAATAATGATTTCTGGATTCTAGGGAATAACTCCTTATTTCAAAAGCTAGGGAACCAAGGAAAAGATTCAATTATTTATTCTGGCTTTTCTGTATGATCTGTATCTTACAGTGTCCAAATATTTTATAAAGGCAAACTTCTCTCTATAGATGTCTTTCAGTCAATGAATGGAGAAGAGAGTATAGAATTAGAATAGTACCAGCATTAAATCAGTATATCTTGGTAATGATAATCAAGAGCTACTAACTTTACAAAAGAAAAGACAATAGTGTACATCTCCTGATAGAAATACAGGAAACCACCTGTAAAACAGTCTTGCCCCTCCTCCCCAAAGAATAATTTGAATCTTATTTGTCTTCTATATCTCACCAAGGAGACAATCAACAAAATTCACACCATGGAAAAATTCACACCATGGCAAAAGAGCCAATTTCTTCAATGACAGCTCCAACAACAACAACAACAACAAAGGAAAAATAAAAATCCAGGATACTGAAGGAGAACCTCTAAAGAGGCAAAACATATATCAATGAACCAGAATGTATGTTCCTAGTCAAGTAGGCATTATTTAAAAAAAAAAAAAGAGGAGAAAAAAGACAATTGGGGATCCATGGACAATTATGAATATTTGAAAGGTTTAGGAAAATGTTTGCATTATTTTTAGGTGATAATGGTTTTGTGTTTTATGATAAACACCAAAACCTAACCAGCAGTTTAAAACTGATTGAAGTGGGCTTATCATATTATTCTCTCTACTTCTATTTGTGTTTAAATTTTTTTGTAATAAAAAGTTAAAACTGTTTCCATTCATTCAAATTTGCATAGTTACAAATAGCCACAATGAGAACTTCTTTATCAAGAGAAGATTTTTAATGTTCAACATTTTTATTAATATTGCAAGGAAGTTAATAAGATAACCATTTAAGTCAGAAACTCAATTACCTGCTCAAGCTTAACACTGGCAAATTTTTTTCCCAATTTCCTCTGTTTCATAAAAGTCATTTCAAGTAAACTGAGAGAACTAGAAACTAGAACTAAGAGATAAGAAATAATTTTTAAAATTTATTTTATGATTTTATTTTATTCTAATCTAGACTTTTAGTAATTGCATATATGAGTACATTGCCTAACATTCAAAAGTTTAACTAGACACATTGATCATATTTAGAGATCTCTAATATTTTTATCACTCTGTTAAGCTATCTTCTCCTTTTATTCAATCATTTATTATTCCACTGAGTAATATTTTTATATAATAAAGTTGGAAAATCATTTCAGTGAACAACAAATTGATTATGCCTTTGTTATGTTGTTCTAATTGGCTAACCATCTGGGAGAAAGAGTCTAATTGCATCCTTATTTTATATTTTATGCCAAAATTAATTCTGTATGTTTTACATATTTAAATGAAATCATAAAAGTAGCATAATTTCATAAGTATTTATATAACCTATGTTGAAGAATAACTTTCTTGTATGTATCAAAATGGATATTACATAGAAGATTGAAAGATCTGAATATACAAAAGCTGTAACTAAAAATATTAGAAAAGTTCTCCCTCTCCCTAGTTAATGACCAACCAGTAAATGTTTAAAACATATATAATTAAGAACTAATAGTCTTAATATATTTAGTATACTTATAAATAGGTGAGAGAACATTCTCTAAGAGAAAAAATTGACAAAAGTTATAAATAAATGATGCACAAATATAAATTGCTAATATACATGTGAACAATGTTCACATATACTTGCTAGTAATAGAACAAATGCAAATTAATATGCAGATGAGATGACACTTTCTAATCTATCAAATTGACAAAGACAAAAGGATTTGATTGGGCTGTTGTGTGGTATTAGGGACTCAAGTACTGTCTACTTAGAAAAGTAGAAATTGCCAGGCTTGGTGGCTCAACCTGTAATCCTGTGCCTTGGGAAGCTGAGGTGAGTGGATTGCCTGGGCCCGTGGGTTCGAGACCCGCCTGGGCAAGTTAGCGAGACCTCATCTCCACAATAAATCAAAAAAAATCAGCTGGGTGTGGTAGCGCATGCCTGTAATTCCAGCTACTTGGAAGGCTGAGGCGGAAGGATCGCTGGGGCCCAGCAGGTCAAGGCTGCAGTGGCCAGGAGCAGCCACTGCACTCCAGTCTGGGCAACAGAATGAGACTCCAACTCAAAAAAAAAGAAAAGTAGAAATTGATTCAAGGCAATTGGGTAGTATTAAGACACATAATACTTATATAACCTTTAACATGGTAGATTTTTTCTGTATAAACTTGTTCTTAAAACATAACAAAGTGAGTGTGGAAATACTTCATATAAATATTTATTGCAGTACTATAAATAGCAACAAAAAAGCTGTAAGCAATCTAAACATCTAAGGATGTATGATTTGTTCTTTCTTTGTTAATAAAACACCTCTTTAGTATCTGTGTATATCTACCAAGATATTGTTAAATAGAAAAAAAGGGATCAGAGCAATTTATATTGTGTTATTTCATATTATTTATTCATGTACATTGAATATATTTGCATTTTATGTAAGAAATCTGTGATTTTTGTAATAAGCTTTTAAAAGATATTTTGTTTCCTGTTTATAAGTGAAAAGTTTATGATAAAAACCCCTGGTATAAAATGTAACTGTAAGAAAGTTCACTCAAGATATTGTAATAATTATTCTCTTTTTAAAATCTATTTTCAATTTTTATGGATACATGATAGTTGTGCATATATATGAGGTACGTGTGATATTTTGACACAAGCTTACAATGTGTAATTATCATCTCTTGGTAATTGGGATATACCACCTCAAACAAATATTATTTCTTTGTGTTTGAAATATTCCAAATCTACTCTTCCAACTCTTTTGAAATATACAAATAAATCATTGTTAACTATAGTCACCCTGCTGTTCTATAAAAGGTTGAAACTTATTCCTCCTATCTAACTGTATTTTTATACCCATTAACCAATTCTTCTTTATCTCTCCCTCCTCACTCCTCTTCCCTCCATCTGGTAACTGACCATTCTATTCACTACCTCCTTAGGTCAAATTTTTAATTTTTAATGAGTAAGGACATGTGATTTCTGCTGTCTGTGCCTGGCTTATTTTATTCAAAATAATGTCCTCTAATTCCATCCATGTTGTTGCAAATGTCAGAATTTCATTTTTATGGCAGAATAATATTCCACTGTCTACATTTACTATATTTTCTTATCCATTCATCTGTTGCTGGACACTTGAGTTAATTCTATATAGGACTGAAATAAACATGGAAGTGCAGATATCACTTAACAATACAGATTTCCTTTCTTTTGGCTATATACCCAGCAGTGGCATTGCTGGGTCGTATGGTAGTTCAATTTTTAGTTTTTTTGAGGAACATCCACACTTTTCTCCATAGTGGCTACATTAATTGGCATCCCCCCTAACAATGCGTGTTCTTGTTAAGGCAAAGTACTGATGAGTGAATCACAGCTACACACACAGTACTCATCAGCCTGCATATTGTGTACTCATATTGCCATTGAACCAAACTGTGTCTGTTTGCCCATGCACAATGGAAAACCAAACACCAAAGCACCATGTTTTTGCAGGGAGAAAGGATTACTGTGAATAGACTGACAAGGAGACAGGAGGAAACACTGAAATCTGTTTCCCCTGACCTTGCTTCCATGGATTTAAGGGAGAGTCTTTGAGGATGGGGCTTTGTTGGCTGGGCAGCGATTGGCTGGAAGGACAAAGGGGTTTGGGAAGTTCCTTGGGCATGAACTTTTGCCCCTACTTGCTTTGTCATGCATTGCTGCATCTTAAAAAAAATGGTGGTGTTAGCATAATTTGTAGATGGAATTATCTTTCTTCTTGACTGTCAAGAGCCCCCTTTTCGTCCATATTGCTCCATGTGGGTGTCCCACAGAACCTGCACATTTCAAATCAGCGGATATTGTTACCATTTTGCAATACCGCATAAAGATTACTCTATTGCCTTTGAACTGAAGTACCTAGCGGTAGAGCTTCCACTTCTAGAATGTTCTGATGAGTGACTACTGCATGGCCATCCCTCCAAACCACTTGATCAATGAGACTATTTCTACTGGTGAACATTTTCAGGTCAACATTCTTCAAGGGTTGATCTACCAAGTTGGGTCACCTAGATTAATCTTGATCAATAACATAAATACAATCATGTATAGGTTCTTCTATGCTATTTGAGGATAAGATAGTGAGATTCAAGGTGGAGAATGATTTTAGTTTCAAAGTTGGGTTATCTGACAATACTATTTGGTGTTTTCTTTACCTCCCAGATGTAAGCCAGATCTTCCTTTTTGTTCTGAAAGAGGTAACACACAACATGGGTGTGCACTGGAGTAGGTTAGCCTACTCTCATTTCTCATCCTAGGGACAAATCACAAGTGGCTATTGCTGCTCAAAGGCAAACTGGCCATCCTTGTGAGACAGCATTCAATTGTTTTGAAAAATAAGTCATGGGTCTCCTAGGGCCCTAAATTCTGAGTCAAGACTCCAAGGCTTACTCCCAGTCTTTCATGAACTAAAAGGTCAAAATATTGTTTTAGGTATGGAAGGCTTATAGTAAGAGTAGTCATCAATTTCTCTTTTATATCTTGGAAAACTCTGTGTCATTCTTAAATACAGTTTAGAGGATCTTTGTACTCATCTTTCAGGGCATCATAGACAGACTTAGCCATTGACCTAAAGTTTTGATCCAGTTTGACAGAATCCTGTTACTCCCAAACTACTCTTATGGTTTTTGATAGATAGATAGATAGATAGATAGATAGATAGATAGATAGATAGATAGGGAATGTTTCTTGCCCACTGTTTCTTACTCATAACTCCCATAGCCCTTATTAGAGTCTTTTGTTACAATGCAGGGTGTGTTCAGCCTTGGGAAGTAGCATCAAGAACAGAATGTCTGATTTTCTCCTGCCCAAACTTTACCAACTTTTATCTTCTTCAAGGAAGAACTTCTCCCTTCCCTCACCTTTTTTTTTTTATTGTGGGTCATAAGATCCTCATTCAGAGAAGGTTTTAATCTAAGTCTTTTGGGAAGGAATGCTTGCATCATGTAGTTTCCATAAAAACTCAAGGACTGGGGTTGAGCTTCTGGATAGCTGAACATATGGAGGTTCCTGGCAGAGTGCCCATAGAGGGCATGCAAGTTCCACACCCCTTCTCCCATACCTTACCCTATGCATCTCTTCATCTGTATGCTTTGTAATATTTTTAATAATAATTTGGAAAACATAAATGTTTTCTGTAGTTCCAGCAAATGAATCAAACCTAAAGAATGGATTGTGAAAACTCAAACTTGAAGCTGTAGGTGAGAAGTTTCAGAGACCCAGACATGCAAGTGGTGTCTGGGGTGAGGGTGGGAAGAAAAAGAATGTGATTGGTTGGGTCTTGAGGCTAGGCCAAGCCCAGATGTGGCTCTGCTTGAGTTCAGGCCACTGGCCTCAAATTTACCCACCAAGGGAGAAATTATATAGAGATAACTGGAAGTACCTCTGAAATCTGTGGTTACTAAGAAGGTATTTCATGCAGGGATGGGCAAAACCACTTGACTATTGAAACCAGAAGTTATCAAGTAAAGGAATTGTTCCAATTTGAAGATTAGTATTATCATAAGCTTCCTGGGGGAAACTTTACTAAAATGGATTATAACTGTAGTTAATACAAGGGTAGTATCTTTGGTTTTAAGTGCTTCCGAGTGGAAGAGCATATTTGGGTTGATGCAGGAGCCACAGCATTATTATACACTGAACAATCACAGATGGGTATATGTGATCCAGACACACAGGAGGTTATTCCTGAGGAAGCGGCCAGTTTGATGGACTGGATAAAAACTACTTCAGTTCTGTTACCTTGAAAAGGGGTCCTGTCCAACTCCACCTATAATTGCCAAGTGTAAGACCCCAGGTGAAGCAACTAATATGCTTCCTCCTGATCATTTCTAGCTCAGGACTGCAGCCAACAGGACATCTCAATTTGTGCTGCTCCTTATTTTCTTAGACCTCATCTAAGCCATCAACAATCTTGAGATCAATCCCAAGCAACTGGGACATGAGCATTCTTAAAGTCCCTTCTAGTTTTTATAATTTCTTCTGAATTTGGGAGGGCAAATTGTCCTCTAAATGTCACATTTATCATTTTTGGTTTTCTGAGGCTTTTGCATCTGTATATGGATACTATCAGTAGCCTGAAAACTTCTTTTTTTGTTTTTTGTTTTTGTTTCTGAATTGGAGTCTCACTCTGTCACCCAGATTGGAGTTCAGCGGCACCGCAGCCTCGACTTGCTGGGCTCCGGTGATCCTTCTGCCTCAGCCTTCCAAGTAGCTGGAACCACAGGCACATACCACGCCCGACTAATTTTTTTTTTTTTTAAATTGTGGAGATGTGGGTCTCAAACCCAAGACTCAGTCCATCCACTCACCTCGGCCTCCCAAAGTGCTGGGATTACAGGCTGAGCCACCGAGCCCGGTTGAAAACTTCTTTTTAAGTAGGTCAAGGGGTTTTTGCTAGGCTTCGGTTTGACCTCCTGGTCATTATTTAAACTTCCTTCTTTAAGATCTTTTTTTTTTTTTTGACTTTTTAAGAATGTAATCTTAATAATGTTTAAGCTTATTCCTGTCTCCCCCATCATTGGAATTCTACTGAGGGTTGATAGTTGGGGATGAGCAAGACTGCTAGCCACAGCCCTTACCAAGTAATTAGGGCTTCCTCATGCATCTGTCACCCTTGATATGGGCTTTTTCTAGGACCATTCTACATTCTTTTGAAGTAAGGAGGGCCTTTAAGAGGATTTGGATATATGCCACAGGAGAATTATGAGTGGCAAAAGTAGAAGCAACAAGATTTTTAATTCTTATAGGGTTACCCCTATAGGTTGGCATATTATTTTTCCAGTTATACAAATCAGAGGTAGAGAATGGGGAGTGGATGTATATAAAGCTTTGCTTGTGATCACTGTCATCAACTACTTCAACTGGCAACTGGCAAGAAAGGAAATTGTCATATATGAACTTGAGCAGCTCCCACTGATTTTCAGGGTGAGGTATCAGGGATGGATGGTAATTGGCCGAAGGCAGGAGGCTTGGAAGGTGCCTTCAGAATTCCCTGTTGCCCCTATATGCTTCTTCACTGGTTACATGTTCAAAAAATGATGGCATTAGTATGATTTGAAAGTGGAGTTTTCAGACCTCTAATTTTGTGCAGACTCCAATTAGCCATGTTGGTTTCAGGTGTTAACCTGTCAGTCAACTTTGCTGCAAATGGTGGGGATTATGATAAACTGTCTGTTTTTACACTTGTTTTCATCTCCAGTGGTCTGCAAAGCAAATTCAAGAAATACTGCTTCCTAACAAATTCTCTAACCCTGGGATACAGTTTCAATATCTGATTTTACTATGCCATAAATTAAATAAATGTAATATTTTTTGTATTTGGAGGGTTTAAGGGAACATGAATAGATTTAAGTCCAGGATACACACACACACACACACACACACACACACACACACACACACTCACACACACACACCCCTATACATACATGTGCATATGCATATACACATACATACACACGTATAAACACAGTCATAAATACACAAGCTTGGTAGTTGATGAGGAAAGACTAATGATGTCTTAATTCTGATAAATACTAGCAAGTAATAACTATGAAATTTTGATTCAGTGATATTAAGTCCAGCAGTACAGTTATTTGCCATGGTCAGATGCCTATAAAATCTCTTATGTATGAACTATTTCGAGAGTATACCAGAGCTTAAGTAAGGAGTTTCATTCATTCATTTATTCTACAAATACTTATTGAGCACATGTTATATACAAGACATCATTTTAGGCTGCGAGAATAGTGCGGTAACCAGACAAAGTGTCTACCCTTGTGTAGTTTTCAGTTGAGTATGTCAAAGCCACAGCAGAGAAGTCACATTTTTTTAGAACAAGTAGTAAGTAGACTTTAAAAAAATTGCACTTAGTAATCTATATTCACTAATTGTAGAATTACAGAATGTATATGTCATTTTTAGAAGCTGTGATTTTAACGTTCTTACCGTAAGCTGAACTCTGAGGATAGTGTCTAGAGGAGACAAACAACTTCCACATCAGGGATTCTTAACGTAGAGTGTCCTCTACTTACCCTTCTCATTTTGCAAGGGCAAAAAAAAAGGAGTTATACCCAGGTACCCAGGTAATTTCCATCTTATTCCTCGACCTCCTACCCCTACCCAATATCCAAAACTATCACTAGTACCTGTTTATTTTACTTTCAAATATTTCACTATCATCTACACATTTCTCTCTATATATATATTAGCACTACCCATCACAAGTAACCATCATGTCTTGCCTGGGCTTTGACAATCTCTTCCTAACTGGTGTCATCACATTCACTCCTATTCTGCTCTAATCCGTTCTCTACACCTGTGCTGTCCAGTGTACATTTTCCCCACGTGTCACAGGAGCTATTGAGCAACATACAGCTAATTTAAATGGAAATGGCATGTAAGTGTAAAATATACAGCAGATTTCAAGCAGGTAGTATGAAAAAGGAATGGAAAATATCTTATTTATAATTTTTATATTGACTGCATTTTGAAGTTATCCACTGGGTTAAACAGAACACATTAAAATTAATTTCACATGTTTATTTTTATCATCTTAGAAACTAAGGATGCTAGAAGTTTTATTATTAGATATGTGGTTTGCATTATATTTCTGTTAGACGGTACTGCTATATACTATAATTAAAAAATCAAACCAAATTATGTCAACCCTTGCTCACAATCTTTTAATTTCTTTCTGTTACACCTAGGCTAAAGACCAAAATCTTTAACGTGTCCTATAAGTCTGTGAGGGATCTCCACCCGCCAGTCTCACTATTTCTGCCACTTTCCAATCTTCCCCCACCCTCTGATGTCTGAGCTCCAGTCAGTTATTTTCTTTTAGCTCCTTCAGAAGATTGATTTTTCTAACTACAGATCGTGCCCTAATAGTGTGTCATGAAGTAAATCTTGAGACCGGCATTAAAAAATAGAGAAAGAAAGAAGAAATAGAATACATCACAAACAAAAGGATAGATATTATTTCATGTAAATGCTTTTTTGTGTGTTTGTTTACTAGGTTATGTTGTAAAACATATTTTGTACTGAAAAGAAAATGTTTGAGAAACAATACTTGAATCTTGGGTATCTCAACCTGGTCGCTATTGATATGTTTCTGGATGACCCTTTGCTGTGAGGCTGTGCTGTTCTACATGGAATGTTTAGCAGGATCCCCAGCCTCTGCCAACTAGATGCTGTCACACATCCCTCCTCCTTCACGACAACTCAGTATATACTTCCAGATCTTGCCTAATGTCCCTGAGTGAGAATCTTTGCTCTGACTCATCATGCTCAATCTCACAACGTTTTTCACAAGCTGTTCTCCTTATCTGAAAGACACTTCAGTCTTAAAACTTTGCTTTGATGACTCTTTTGAGTCCGAAATAGTCTTCCAATTGACAGGAAATTAATTGTTTATCCTTTTAATTTCAAGTTCAAGTTTATTTTTTAAAAGCAATGCTTTAAAACATGTTTCCATCCCAGACATTCCGAAGGCAAATTTCACTCATACACATAGTTTCTGATGATGCGCTTTGTGATGGGCGCTAAGGGAACATATGTTTTCATTTATCTGTGATGATTATCTAGAAGTGGAATTGCTAGGTCATAGGAAAGGTTATGAAAGTTTTCATTTAGCCATGTCCTTATCAAATTTAACTATGCCAGTCATTTTCAGTTCAGCCATTTTAGTGGGTGTGAAATAGTATCTCATTGAAGTTTTATTTTGAAGTTTCCTGATGACCCTTAATGTTGGGCACTTCATCATATCCTTGTTAGTCATTCATGTGTCTTCCTTATTGAAGTATCTGTTTTAGTCCTTTGCCCTATAGAATTATAAGAGTTCTTTGTTTATTATAAATATATGTATTTTTCAGATATATGTATTATGGCTACTTTCCCCCAGTATGTGATTTGCCTATTCATTCTTAGTTGTAGTTTTTAATGAACAGAAGTTTTAAATTTTAATGAAGTTCGACTTCACAATTTTTTTCTTTTTTATGTTTAATGTTTTCTGTGACCTAAGAGATCTTTACCGGCTCCAACTAAAGGAGATATTTGTTAGTCTATATTTTCTTTTAAAGGCTTTATAATTCCAGCTTTTGTGTTTAAGTCTATAATTCTTAGCAAGTTGTATTCTGTGTGAGATGTGATGTAAGGATGGTGGTTTATTTCTCCCTTATGGATCCCCAGATTTTCTGGAACTATTTGCTGTGAAGATTTTTCTTTCTCTATTCAATTGATGTTGTATTTTTGTAAACTTTAATTGACTACATATATAGGTAAGTCAATTTCTGGACTCTAAGTTCTGTTATTTTTATTTTATTTATTTATTTATTTTTGAGTTGGAGTCTCACTCTGTTGCCCAGACTGGAGTGCAGTGGCCGCTCCCGGCCACCGCAGCCTGGACCTGCTGGGCTCCGGCAATCCTTTGGCTTCAGCCTTCCAAGTAGCTGGAACTACAGGCGCGCGCTACCACGCCCGGCTCATTTTTTGATTTATTGTAGAGATGAGGTCTCGCCAAGTTGCCCAGGTGGGTCTCGAACCCACAGGCTCAGGCAATCCACTCACCTCGGCCTCCCAAGGCACGGGATTACAGGCGGAGCCACCGAGCCTGTCTCAAGTTCTGTTATTTTGATCTATTTAGCTATCCTTAAGTTAATATCAAATTTATTTGATTACTGCAACATGTATTGAAATGTGTATGTAATTCCTTCAACTTTGATGTTCTTTTTCATAATTATTTTGGCTATTCTAGGTCTTTTTTTATTTCCATATGCATTTTGGAATTTGCTTGGCAATATATAAAAAAAATTCTTGCTAAGGTCCTCAATGCAATTATGTTGAAATTTTCGATGAACTTCAGGAAAATTAATGTCTTAATGATAACCGAGTCTTCTAACCAATGAATATGGAATATATTACGATTTATTTAGAATTTTTAAAATGTTCATCAACAATGTTATATGGTTTTCACTGTAAAAGTCTTGCACATATGTTGTTAAATTTATGATTAAGCATTTTAATGCTTTTGTTCATTTTGTATCATCTTACTTTTATCTCTAGTTTCTATAGTGATGTCCCTTCTTTCATTCCTGATATTGATAATTTGTGTTCTTATTCTCTGTCTGCTGATCACATTAACTAAAAATTAATGAATTCTATTAATCTTTTTGTAGAATAAATGTTTGTGCGGAATCAACTTTTGATTTTATTTTAATTTTATTTATCTCTGCTATTAACTTACTTCCATTCCTTTACTTAGTTCAGGTTTGATTTTGAAAAAAAGTTCAGTTAAAATTTCTTACTATCTCTTCTCCATTAGGTGAGAAGCTGTTTGATAGCAGGCACAATATCTTTTTCCTAATATAGAAAACTGCAATAAATATTGGTTACATCTATTGTCAGAGGCCAAAATGGGAAGTTTCCAGGTGTTCAGCATATAATTTGGTTAACATTTGTATTAGTTGTCTATTGATGAATAATAAATTATCCAAAAGTTTCTTATCTGATGAAGGAGAAGAGATAGAAGAAAATGATTAAAATAAAAATTTATTCTAAAATGTGAAGAAATGTAATGATATAGAAAGAGCAGAGATATGGAATAGAATGGGTCAAATTCCAGCCCCTAGATGTGGGATTTGGGGCAAATAAATTCTCTGAACTTTAACTTTCTCACATGAAAATATGGTAACACTACTTCTAAAGTATCTGTAGGATTGAATGAAACAACATATGCAAAACACGTGGAATAATGCCTAGCCTATACTAGGAGCTAAATGAATGCCATTTCTATGTGTCTCAGTCTCCGTCTTTGTAAAATATGCTCTGTAAAATATGCTTTGTAAAAGTTGCTGAGTTTGTGGAAGGAGAAATATAAATAATATTCTTAGTACCAGACACAGTTCATTTTAGATGCACCAAGAACATAGACTCCTATAACTGTCTGTAGAATATACAAATTATGATATGGCTACAGAAGATGGAAATAAGTCTATAGATAACTTTTGGGGGCTATAATTTCTGCGGAAATAATTCTATAGATAACTTTTGGGGACTATAGTTTCTGTTTGAAGTCTACATTTTTTTCTCCAACTGAATAGTTGACTACTTTTTGAAAAAAGCCTAGGCGTGATCCAGTGCTATATTAAAGAGAAGTGGAAAAGAAAGACTAGATGGGACCACCGTATTCAGTAGAGTAGGGTGAAAACTGGTAATCTAAGATCAGAAATTTTGAATCGTCTCTTTGTATCTGAATGACTACCAAAGGATCAAGTAGTTTCAATCTTTTAGAAATATTGTCTTTTAAATAAATACATGGTGCCCTAACATCAAGGTTTACAAAACACTCCAATTTTAATACAACATCAAAGGTTAGTGTTCATCATGATTGTCCTAGAATTTGATGAATACTCTTTGCCCTGAATATTATTAAATAAATATCTAAGATTAGAAAGGCATACCTTTACATTTTTTACTCATGCTCTGATATTACTGACCAAAAAAGTCATGTTTAACTTTGGTAGAGAAATATACAATCTCCCGGTGAGCAGCGGTAATATCTACCACAACTCTACAATCCTGTTTTGACTAGAATAGGAAAGCGCAAGTACCAAGCACAAGATTTCCTCATTTTCTTTACTTATGCATCTTAAAAGAACTCAGAGCTTCAGAACATAAGCTGAAAACTAGTTGACAAAAATTCATTCAACACTTATATTTTCCTAATTACAAGACAGACTTATAAGTGCTTTGGATATATTTATTCAGTTGTTCCATAAGATAATCTTGGGTTAGCATTATTATTTGTATTTTACAGATGGAGATGTTAAGATACAGAGAAGTTAAGTGCTTTTCCCAATATCACACAACTGGAAATCACAGTTAGTCTCACTCCAGAATCCACACTCTTAACTGGTATAACACATGGCCCTCAGAATAGGCTCTTGACAACAACTTCTTGAAAAGCTATGTGCCGGGATCAGAGCTGGGTGTTACACCAGTACTCTCAATCCTTATAGAATTTATGTCAGAATTTAGCCATTATCCAGGAAGACCACTGCTGGACTTGAGAAAATTCTTTACAATGTATCAACATGTTCCAATACTGCACATATTAGGAAAGAGTATCTTACTGATTCTCTGTTTTTTCCGTATTCTACATAGGGCCTTAACATATAAGTAACTTCTGGTGCTCAGTGTTAGACCTTTGTTAAACAGGGTTTGTGCCCAAAACTCAATAATACAGTTTTGAGAGGAGGAATATGTTAACGTTGCACGGTTGCATGGTACAAAAACAATAAAAATACACATATTGGTTATGTTGACCCCTTTGTACTATTCATTTTCCTACTTTTTAATTTTTTATATCTTCATACTGATGGCAAATAAAAATTATAGGTAAAGAAGACAAAAGGGAAAATCATAAAGTAATTTCATTCCTCTGAAAATAATTTATTTTTACATCCTAAATTCTGCATTTTCAGGTATCACATTCTACACCAGATGCCATTTGCTAATTGAATAATTTGATCATCTGTGAAAGGAGTTGACAAATTATAACCTGCAAGTCAAATCTGGCCTGCAGCCTACTTTTATAAATAAAGTTTTATTGCAACACAACTGCGCCCCTCGTTTATGTATTGTCTATGGTAGCTATGGCACTAAAATGACAGAATTGAGTAGTTGGGACAGAGACAGTCTGGCCCACAAAGCTTAAATTATTCATAATCTGGTTCTTTTCAGAAAAAAACATAGCCAGTCTCTGGTTTATGAGGATATCAGTTGCCGAACCATTGATAATAAGTCAGGTATTTTGAGGGTTCTTTTTGCTCTAGTTAGTATTTTGTTTCACTTTGCAAATCACATGCTCAGAGAAGAGCCCACTAAAAATATAATGAGCTCCTAGTCCCATTAGATCATCAAAGTTTATATCCATGATATAATTGACCCCTTTCTCAAATGATGACCATAAATATAAAACTTACTAGTAAGCATTTCCATTTTAGGTGCTTTGCAAAGCACTACTCCTATTTCTATTAACTTCTACTTTATAGTAGTTCACAATCTAATAAACATAATATTTAAACTACCAATAAAAAAAGAAAGAAATTAGATTTTTTATTTTTCAGAGTCAGGTTCTTGCTCTATGACCCAGGCCAGAGTGAATTGGCCCTGTCATAGTTCACTGGGCTCAAGAGGTTCTCTTGCCTCAGACTCCTGAGTAGCTAGGACTACAGGTGCATGCCACCATGCTTGGTGAAGTTTCTAAATTTTTTGTAGAGATGGAGTCTTGCTATGTTGTTCAGGCCAATCTCAAATTCTTGGCCTCAAGTGATTCTCCTGCCTCACTCTGGGATTAACAGATATGAGCCACCATGCCTGGCCCTGAATTCCTTTTAATTTAGATATTTTGGTATATATTTGCCTTGAATATTTTATGGAGATTACAGATAGCAAAACATTAAGTAAGAATTGTAATGACATTTGATTACTAGGAAATTGTACCAAAAAGCTTGCTTTAAAAGATGTCCTGTTTAATTTGGGGAGAGCAAAAGAAATAAATAATTTTAGATACCCTTTTCATAATAGTTACAAGTCAAATTTAATTAAAGATAAAAAAATTAGTTTGCAAAGACAGAGTTAATGTCTACTGTAGTCATTTTTTTTTTTTTTTTAGCTCTGAGTGCAACATTCCAGCTGACTTGAACTGTGGGTGATAGACACAATTAAAACTGAATAAAAGACTAGAGAATCTTAATATGTGACTCTCTGTTCCTTTTGATGTTGCCCTAAATCAAAACCCTGCCATCATCTCTGCATAATAAATCAAGCAGAAATTTCTATTGATTTAATGAATATTTTATTCTTTGAGATATGACCATTACTGTATGTTCTGCAAGTATAAGGGTAAATTAATGAAGCAAGTCACTCAAAGTAGTGTGTCCTATTAATGAGTCAGATGATTATGAAGAGAAGAAAATTCAATAGCTAAGATTAGTATACTCTTATTTTAGCCATTTGCTTGAAGTGATCAATTTCTAATAAAGGCAATCCAGTTGTCTAATAAAAAGATTGATTTCTTTCTAATTTTTTTATTATAAAAAATTTTAAACATGCTGAAAAATTGAACAGAAATGAGTATCCACCATCAAGATTCAGCAAGAGGTAATGGCCATATTTGCTTATATTGTTTGTCTCTAGTACTTTAAAGTATAGAATAGTATCTTCAGCTTTAAATATATTTATTATTTGCTTTCATTGACTTTTATTACTTTTAATTTTTAAATAAATTTTGTAATTTTGAGATAATTATAGAGTTGTAAGAAATAATACAGAAAGATTTTTATGAATCTTTTACTCTTTCTCTCTGAATGATAACATCTTGCAAAGTGATGACATGATATCATAATTAGGATATTGACATTGATACAGTCAAGATGCAAAAGTTTCATCACCCCAAGATATCTTGTATTGCCCTTTTGTAGCCACAGCTACTGCCTGTTTATACCCTTTATCCCTAGCAACCACTAATCTATTCTCCAATATTATAGTTTTTTATGTTGACTTTTAAAAAATTCAAATCAGTTTTCTCATTGATTGCCCCACATCCTGAATGTATCTGATTGTTTCCTCTTGATATTTATCTTTTTTCTTTATTTCCTATTTCTAGAAAATTGGAAGGTTGTTTTAAAGACTTGTCTAGATATACAGTTAACATTTTAGACAACAATATTTCATACATGATGCTTTGTACTTCACTTTGCTTCATATCAAAAGGTATGGGATATCCCAGTATTAATGATGCTAAATCTTATCACTCAGTTGATTTGATGAACAGCAGATCTCTCCACTGAAAGATATGTTTTCCTGTGGCAATTGTGTGTATTTTATACTCCAGCAACCTTTTACCTAATTGTTCTTTGCCTGAATTGCTTATTTTGTTAGGAGAGCATCAGAAAACTTTGATTTTTAATACTGTCTCTCTTCCAAAAATTTGCTTAGCTCCTTCCCTTTATTTACCAGCTATTAGAGTAAGAAACTGGTATAACTGTTGAATGACTGTATACAACAGTCTGTCCACGACAGCCCTGGCTATGTCTTATCCACAGAATGTTATTGTGCTCCTGTTCACTCTCAAAAGTTTAACAAATTGACAATGAATTCTAGAATAATTTCATGTACTGTAAGTAAAACAAAAATACTGTTTTTTATTTACAAGATCCACTTAAAAGTTAGTTAAAGAGGATAAAATATTTAAAATATCACACTATTCATCAGACACATATAATACAAAATTATGTTCCTCTAATCAAAATTTTCACATGCTATATTTTTAATTCCAAACAAAATGTCATATAAAGAAACCAAGAATAAAAATATATTGTTTATATAATTTTTTTTATTAATCAATATTTTTTATTATGGTTTTGTGGGGTACAGTTAAGGGTTAGGTGTACAATTAGGTTTCATGTTGATAAGGGGTGTTTTCCCATCCCCAGACAGATATTTGCTACTGTTAATCCCATCCCCTTCCCCCCCCATAGTATCTCAGTACCGTCAGTCATTTTCTTATAGTATTACATTGGATGTTCAAGGTCCATTATAT